>NC_061113.1:54704970-54819292 GCF_002878395.1 Capsicum annuum | reverse complement strand
CATACGTCATACGCTACTTCAGAAATTTGTTGTTTAATGTGTTTCATGTGCTGATTTTGGATCATAATTTCTTGTGGAAGCGGTCATGGAGGGTTTAATGGAGAGAGGCGTGAAGCGGTCAGAACATTGGAGAAACTAATTGAAACATCAAGTAAAAGTAGACAAAAGAATCACTGAAAAGACAGAAATACCTTTGCTTTAAGCAAGCACCACGACGAACTCTTGTGTGCTTTAAGCCACTTCTACATAGTCGTAAATATATATCTTATTATAATAGTTAGAGGATCTTTTGTCTCAATTAATTTAATGTGGCAAAAAGATTACTATTCCTCAAATTTTAACCAGCCGAAAAAATAATTAGCTATAAATTTTATTATAACAATAAATTTTGTCGCTATAAGATATACCATTTTATCATGAAAAATAATTATAGCTATTAAGCTAAATTTGCAACAATTTTTAGTACTCCGAGAAATTATATTTCGTTATTGTAATATTGTGCTTTAAATAACTTATTTGGTGCTACACAAAATTTCAATTCATGGCAAAAAATAATGATTACTTATGAAATTTTACTATTGCAATAAATTTGTGGCAATATTAATCATTAGTATTATTTTTTATAACTTAAATTAATATATTTATTTAACTACGAGATGTTGTTTTAGATAATTTTGTGGCTAAGAAATTGTATAAATTTGTAGATAGTCATGACTGTTTTATAGCTTTTACCAAATACTAGCTAGGACTTTTAAATGTATAGGTAAGATTTCGTAACATCATATGTTTTGTATTGTATTGTACGTATTGTAGTCCAGTAGTTCCGCCATCTCTGCTTTAATGAGAAAAACTTCTAGTTAACGTGCTTGTAAGCAAATATACTACTGTAACATTATTGTAACGCCATACGCTCACCTATACATATTTCTATTTATCTGCGTGTTTTGTTGATTAAAGAAAATAATTTCTCCATAGTAAAAGATACCAGGAAAACGAAGAGTAAATTAGAAATTGATGCGTCCACATGAAGGAAGTTATTTTATGGTGTTTTCGGGTACGAGAATCTGTATTTAGGCACAACAACTTTAACACTAATTCAAGTTTAAAACAAGAACACTATGAAGTACAAAAACACCCTCAACACAAGATCAAAACGATCTTTCTAAGAAGTGTGTTTTATTTTTTCAGAAATTAAGATAAAACAGAAATATAAAGCCAAGTCCCCCGACTTCACAGAGTGTCCTTAAGGAATAATTCCCCTCACTGCACTCGAGGTTTTGGAATCTTCCTCCCAGGATAAAATGACTTTCAATCCAACTATAGTGGTACCTCAAATAATTGGATTCGTCGAACTCACTCAACGATTTGATTGATTACAAAGAATGTTTTGAAGATAATAAGAGTTTTTATTTCAGAAAATTTTTCATTCATATCAAACCTGTGGATGAAAACAGGTTTATATAGCCATCAGATGCCTTTTCTGAAAGGTGGCAATGATTCACTTAAAAGGTGTATCCTTTGAAAGAGTTATGTTTGTTCATTCAAAATATTGTGTCTTTTTCTGAACAGACACAACTATCTGAACAGTCACACCTTTTCCAAAATAATATGTCTTTTGCTCAAATATTGTGTCCCTCTATTTTCTATTCATACCAATTAAACTCAACAATACCCCACATAAATGGGGAATGACTATTCTTTGTAAAACTTTACGGATAAGTATGTGGTCATCAAGCAAAAACTGATTGCATATGGATAAGTGGGTTTCCCTTTGAACTTTCCATAGTGAACATGCATTGGATGCACTCGGTCAATCGGTAGATTTTATATCTTTAAACCGTCGAGCTTTAATGTTCACCTAGACAACACATGTCACACAGCCAGCCTTTTACCGTTTATGGTTCTCACGATTTTGTTCTTTTCATCCATGAACACCCCGATTTTATGAGAGCTTAGAGAATAGGCCTTTACTAACATTCTCCTTGAAGTGGCTTCCACTTCTCCCTCACATAAGTGATTTCTAAACGTTCAATCCTATAGATTAACTATCTGGTCAAATCTGCCAAATTTAGATAATCATTAAAAGACTTTTCACTTTAAGTCTTATCCTTGTTTACTAACATTATCTATATCATGAGAATGGGTTGGGTAATTGACAATGTTGAACCTGTCAGACACAACTTTGTTTGATCTCCTTGAACCTAACTCTTGGGATCTTTAGTCTTCTAAGTAGAGTTACCGCCATGCTAACTTGTCCTAGGCCTTAAACCCATTCCTTTGGATGTCTTTTCTACTCCTTCTCTAGATAGGCCTTTTGTAAGTGGATCTGACACAATTCTTTGACTTAACATAGTCAATAGTGATAATTTCACTAGAGAAAAGTTCTCTAGCGGTATTATGTCTCCGTCGTATGTGACAAGATTTACCGTTGTACGTCATGCTCCCTGCCCTACCTTTTACCGCTTGGCTATCACAGTGTATACATACTGGTGCCACTGGTTTGGGCCAATAAGGAATATCTTTCAAGAAATTACGGAGCCATTCTGTTTCTTCACCAGTTTTATCCAATGCAATAAATTCAAATTCCATTGTAGAGCGAGCAATATAAGTCTGTTTGGATGATTTCCAAGAGACTGCTCCTTCACCGATAGTAAATACATATCCACTTATGGATTTTACTTTATTCGATCTGGTGATCCAATTTGCATCACTATATCCTTCAAGTACCGCAGGATATTTATTATAATGCAAGGCATAGTCTTGAGTGTATTTAAGATACCCCAAAACTCTTTTCATTGCCATCCAATGAGTTTTGTTGGGATTACTTGTGTACCGACTCAATTTACTAATAGCGCATGCTATATCTGATCGTGTACAGTTCATTATATATATTAAACATCCCAATACTCTTGCGTGCTCCAATTGTGAGTCACTTTCACCTTCATTCTTTCAAAGTGCAAAGCTCACATCCAAAGGAGTCTTGGCAATACCGAATTTCATACTTGAATTTGTCAAGTACCTTTTCGATATAATGAGACAATGACAATGCCAACCCTTGTGGAGTTCTATGGATTCTTATACCTAAGATCATATCTGCAACTCCAAGGTCTTTCATATCAAACTTTCTTTCGAGCATTCATTTCGTTGCATTTATATTTGAAATGTCTCTACTGATGATTAATATATCATCCACATATAAACAAACAATGACTTAGTGATTCGAAATGTCTTTAATGTAAATACATTTATCACATTCATTTATCTTAAACCTGTTTGGCAACATGGTTTGGTCAAACTTCGCATGCCATTATTTAGGTGCTTGATTTAGTCCATACAACAACTTAATAAGTTTACACACCTTATTCTCCTTTCCTGGAACTACAAAACCCTCAGGTTGTTTCATATAAATTTCTTCCTCAATTCTCCATTTAGGAATGTAGTTTTCACATCCATTTGATGGATTTCAAGACCATATATACTGTCGTCAAGGCAATTAACATTCGAATTGATGTTATCCTTGTTACTGGCGAGTATGTATCAAAGTAATCAAGGCCTTCTTTTTGCTTGAAGCCTTTTACTACAATCTTGCCTTGTATTTGTCAATAGTACCATCCGCTTTTATTTTCCTTTTGAAGATCCATTTAGAACCTAAAGGTTTATTTCCTGGAGGAAGATTAACCAATTCCCACGTATGGTTGCTTAAGATTGAATTAATCTCACTATCGACTACCTCTTTCCAAAAGGATGAGTCTGACGACGATATCGCTTCTTTAAACGTTTGAGACTCATTTTCTAAGAGAAATGTTACAAAATCTGATCCAAACGAAGTTGACGTTCTTTGATGTGTACTATGTCTTAGATTCTCTTCATTATGTACATTCTCCCTTGGTCTATCTCGAGGTCGTTTAGATCCTCCACTAGACTGTTCGTGTCTAACTTTATACGGGTGAATATTTTCAAAGAATTCAGCATTATCTGATTCAATTATCATATTTTTATTTATATCCGGATGTTTGAATTTATGAACCAAAAATCGACATGCTTTACTGTTTTTAGCATATCTTATGAACACGCAGTCCACCGTCTTAGGTCTTATCTTAACCCTTTTAGGCATATGATCTTGGACTTTTGCTAGATACCCCCACTTTTTGAAATATTTCAAGTTGGGTTTTCTTCCTTTCCATTTTTCATAAGGATTGATTGTATCTTACTATGAGGAACTTTATTGAGTATACGATTGGCTGTAAGGATAGCCTCCCCCCTAAAGTTTTGCGATAAATCAGAACTTATAAGTAAGGCATTCATTATTTCCTTCAAAGTTTGATTTTTTCTTTTCGTAATTTCATTAGATTGAGGTGAATACGGGGCCGTAGTTTAATGGACGATTCCATTCTCTACACATATTTCGGCGAAGGGAGATTCATATTCTTCGCCCCTGTCACTTCTTATTATTTTTATCTTTTTTTCTAACTGATTTTCTACTTTAGTTTTGTATTGCCTAAACGCATCTATTATTTCATCCTTACTATTTAGCAAGTAGACATAACAATATTTAGTTCAATCATCAATAAAAGTTATGAAATACTTTTTCCCACCACGTGATGGTATTGACTTCATATCACAAATGTCAGTGTGTATTAAGTCTAAGGGATTGGAATACCTTTCAACGGACTTATAAGGATGCTTTGCATACTTTGGTTCCACACACGTTTGACACTTTAATTTATTTCACTCAAAGTTTGTCAAAACCTCTAAGTTAATTAGTTTTCGTAACGTTTTGTAATTAACATGGCCTAAACGTTCATGCCACAAGTTATAAGAATCAAGCAAGTAAGAAGAATTTGAACTTTTATTGATTTCATTGATTCAAGCATTCATTACATTCTTCTTATAAATGCCCTCGGTGAGATAGCCCTTTTCCTACATACATTTCTCCTTTGATAATTACAATTTTTCCAAAAACGGTTACACATTTGAATCCATTCTTGTCTCGAAGTGAAACAGAAATCAAACACCTGCGTAACTTTGGAATGTATAAGATATTGTTAAGTGTCAAGACCTTTCCTGAAGTCATTTTCAAGCCCACTTTTCCTGTTCCTTCTACCTTAGCCGTAGCGGAGTTAGCCATGTAGATCATTTCTTGTACTTGAGCCAGAGTGAATAACTAAAATAATTCTTTGTTGGCACACACATGACGGGTGGCACCAGAATTCATCCACCATTCACGAGGATTCCCCACCAAGTTGCATTCTGAGAACATAGCACGCAGATCATCATATTTTTTGTTGGACTCAACAATATTAGCTTGGTCCTTTTTCTTGCCTTTCTTAGAGTCACGACAATCTTTGGACTTATGGCTAATTTTGCCATAGTTGAAGCACTTTTTCTTGAATTTTTTCTTGGGTTGATTGCTTCCTTGTTGATCTTTCTTCCTTTTCTTAGAATTATTTTGGTCATCTTCTACAATATGTGCTCCATTAATTGTAGAATTCCCTTTTGACTTTCTCTCAGCAGCCTTATTATCCTCTTCAATACGCAGTCGGACAATAAGATCTTCGACAGTCATCTCCTTGCGTTTGTGCTTCAAGTAGTTTTTGAAGTCTTTCCACATAGGTGGTAGCTTCTCAATGATCGCTGCTACTTGAAATGCATCATTCACAATCAAACCTACAAAACAGTTTATGTGAGAACTAAGAATATTTTCAATTTGTTCAACTAAGGTATTTTTCAAAGATATACCTTCTGCTAAGATATCATGGATGATTACTTGCAATTCCTGAACTTGAGAGACAACCGATTTGTTATCTATTATTTTAAAGTCCAGAAACCGTGCAATAAAGGATTTCTTAATTCCCGTATCCTCCATCTTATATTTTTGTTCTAGTGCTTCCCACAATTTCTTTGATATCTTAGTTCCACTGTAAATATTGTAGAGCTCGTCTTGGAGACCACTCAAGATATAATTCCTGCAAAGGAAGTCTGAGTGCTTCCAAGCCTCTATAATCATGAAATGCTCTTTGTCCGAGGTTCCCTCGGGCACTGCAGGTACATCCTCACTAGTGAACCTTTGAAGGCATAGAGTGGTGAGGTAAAAGAACATCTTTTGCTGCCATCGCTTAAAGTCAATGCTCGTAAATTTTCTGGGCTTCTCCGTAGGTGCCATTGGTTACAGAGCATTTGCTCAACTTGTTGAGGCAATACTAGTTGTCCCCACAATCGTAGCCGCATTTTGCATTTGACTTTCGTTAGTCATTTTTCTTGTCACCACAAGACAATAAAATTTAGTAATTTCAGAATACTATTTATAAAGTTAAGCAACTTTAAACTCTTCTTCTTATTTCTAGTTAACGATGAAGTTTTTATGACTTTCAATCATCAACCGAATGATCTTTAACTTGTGATGAAGATTTTATGTCTTCGAATCACTTGTTAAGTTCAAACGGAGTAGAAAGTTTAAAGCTTTAACCTCCAAAAACAAGCAATACAGATCTGCAAGGTTTATTCCTTAAGATTGTTATTTTATGGTGTTTTCAAGTACAAGAATTGTATTTAGGCACAACAACTTCAACACTAGTTCAGGTTAAAAACAAGAACACTATGCAGTACAAAAACACCCTCAACACAAGATCAAAGTGATCTTTCTAAGAAGTATGTTTTATTTTTTCAGAAATTAAGATGAAACAGAAATATAAAGTCAATTCCCCCGACTTCACGGAGTGTCCTTAAGGAATAATTCCCCTCACTGTACCCGAGGTTTTAGAATCTTTCTTCCAGGATAAAATGGCTTTCAATCCAACTATAGTGGTACCTCAAATAATTGGATTCGTCGAACTCACTCAACTATTTGATTGATCACAAAGAATGTTTTAAAGACAATAAGAGTTTTTATTTTAGAAATTTTTTCATTCATATCAAACCTGTGGATGAAAGAAGGTTTATATAGCCATCAGATGCCTCTTCTGAAAGGTGGCAATGGTTCACTTAAAAGGTGTATCCTTTGAAAAAGTCATGTCTGTTTATTCAAAATATTGTGTCTTCTTCTGAACAGATACAACTATCTGAACAGTCACACCTTTTCCAAAACAATATGTCTTTTGCTCAAAGGTTGTGTCCCTTCATTTTCCATTCACACCAATTAAATTCAACAGAAGTTTCTTCAAAGTGTGGCAATGTAGAAAGGTCGAAAGGCATGGGGTTATCTCAAGTACCTCAAATTGAAATTTCCCCATAATAGCGTGTATCACGAGGCAATTCTGTGTGCTGAGTGAAACCCACTGTCTTGATCCCCTTGTTCAATCTTGGTGTATTATAATCCAAGTTCAAATTGTAATTCCACTATTCATTTTTAATTTTGGTGCATTATTATACGAGTTCAAATTGTAATTCCTCCATTCATTTTTATTTGTTCATTAGTGAAAATGTCCGTGTTTCACGTAGACATAAAAGATCTCATTATTGAAATAAAGATATGATATTCTTGAATTTATTTTAAAAAGAAAGAAAATAGAATTTTCTCATAGGAACATTAATTTAACTTTAATATATACTAGGGAAACTAACCGTGCTTCGCGCGGTGCTAAAAAATTAATTATTTTCTCCGATTAATTTTATATTTATTTTAGATTTATTATCTAATTGTAATATTATAATTTGTTATAATTATATTATGAAGAATGTTTTCTTTTCATAAAAGAAAATAAAATTTAATAATATAACATTTATTAAATGATGGATAGTATATTCTTTATCAATGAGTTAAAATATATTCTCTAATAACAATTTTATTTCATTTCTATTTCACATTCAATGAAGTTGAGATTTTAATTTGAAATAATGTACTTTTTTTTTTTAATCAAAAAGCATGAAAAAATTAAGTAGATCCTTGTGTAAATACCCATAATTCCTCTGCACCGTACCGGGTTATCAACCAAATTCAAAACCTTCTTCAACATTGCATAACTTCCTTCTCCATATGTTCTGAAGTGTACAATATTATACCTCACAAGATTAAAATAACTACACAAGAATTTTTTATATAGAATTGAAATATTGTATATATGATGATCCTTAATTGTCCATTTACAACTCTTAATTTTCTTGAGTGGTGAAAATTATTAAGAGCATGAGTTATAAAGATGTTAAGAGCATGAGTTATAAAGATGTTAATATGTGAGTTAAAAGTACAAAATTAATGGATATTATTAGAATAGAAGTTATGGAAATGTGCAGTGGTGTAAGTTATGAAAATGACTTACTAAATAAATTATTTAAGAAAAATAAAAATACTTTAAAATAGATTATTATGTTATCATTATATAGTGAAATGGAGACAACAATATAAAAAAAAATAGAGATAATGCATCAAAACCCCCCTAAACTTGTCATTCCAACTTACTTTAGCACTTAAACTTAACACACGTTTATTTACCCCCTTAATATCTTTAAAATGAATTAATTTAAACCCTAAATCTGACATGGTATTTTTTTTTAAAACGGAAAAAAAAAATGCGTGATTTAATTTAAAAAAACAAATGGTCCCACTTTTATATAATATATATATATATATATATATATATATATATATATATATCCAAATCACACCCTTTCTTCTTCTATATATCCAAATTACACCTTTCTTATCCTATATATCCAAATCACACCCTTTCTTCTCCAAAGCCACCCACCACACACTGCCGCACCCCCCGCTCCCCTGAACCCCTGCACCCCCTTCTTTTATTTTTTTCTTACACCTCCACCACTACCCCCACTCCACACCCCTTTCTTTTATTTTTTTCTTACACCTTCACCTCTAATCCACCCCACTCCCACCCCCGCCCCTGGCAGCCTGCACCCCCACCCAATTTCCTTTCTCCTGCTTCAAATCCACCATCTACATTTTTATTAGATTTCATCAATTTTACAAGAAAAAATATATATAAAAAATTTAATTGTTGATGCAATTTTTAATTTGAATAAACAAACAAATTTGGATGTTTGGATGTTTATAATTCATAATCCATAAAGATAAATTTGGATGTTTAATTTAATTCGTAAATTTTAATTTCGTACCTAAATTTGGATGTTTTGTTTGAATTTGATAAGCTTTGTTTTGTAATTCATCATTATGGATTTTGGGGTGGGGGTGGGGGTGGGGGGTGCCAGGGGCGGGGGTGGAAGAAGAAGGAGGGGTGTGGGGATTGAAGAAGAAAGAATAGGGGCGGGGTGGGCGGAAGGGGGGAGGGAGTTTTTTTTTTTAAATATTGTATTATAAATAAAATAGTGGGGTCACTTTTTTTAAAATAAATTTTGATGTGGCGCTGATGTAGCGCTGACGAGGCGCAAGTGTAATACACTCTCAGCGGTGAGAGTGGTGTTTTTTTTTTAAAGTGGTATATAATTACTTCAAAAATATTTAAGGGAGTAAATAATTATCCGTAAAGTTTAAGTGTTAAAGTAAGTTATCAGGACAAGTTCAGGGGGTTTTTGATGTATTATCTAAAAAAAATAAGAAAAAATAGATACAATTGGAGGCCATAAAGAAGTGAACTTCACCTCTTATATATTTATTTTTTAAAAAACGTTAAGCGTTTCAAAAAATGACATAAAGAAGAATGTTATAAAATAATGTAAGAAATATATATCCATCATAGCAAGCTAATGAATTGTAGCGATAATTAAAGAAGACGAAAGTCTAACCCTGTAACATATATATTTGAACAAAGATGGAGAAGATCTTTCTTGAGAGGCCTAGCATCAAGTAAAAGCTATGGAGAGCAATAATTTGATAAATTGATATTTTTATTTCTATTTTATTTGAGTTCTCTAAAAATCGAAGAGTATGTACCATCTCAGTATGGGACAATTGCGAATTCATTAGACCTAAAAACCTCCCGCGATAAGTTTTTCTTTTTCTTTTTTAAGTTTCTCATCTAGTACTTGGAACCTTCATTCGAGTCTGATTAATGCGGATTCACACCAGATAGGATTCATTCGAAGATATTTCTCCTACTAAAGTTTTTTCTACACTAAGAGCTCAAAACAAAGACTGATTAAGGAGAAGGCCCCCTAACATCAAATTTCAACTCGCGAACAAATGAAAAATTTAATGTCTAACCGAATAAATTGTATTCTGCATTACTAAACCTTCCATTGGATAAGCAGTTTCATCTTCAAAACAAATCATTATTTTGACAATAATAAGTAACCTGCAGGGAAAGATTAGATCGTTGTGATCAATATTCAAAGTTTGCATTATAATTTAAATATTAACAGAATCAAAGTCGGTCAAAAATAAAATATGCCAACAAAACACTAACTATATCAAGACATTAGTATACATATGACAATATTGTGAAATGCTATTGTTACTTATTTATATCAAACAACTTCATCTTCACCATCCTTTTTATAAGATAATGACAATATACATTAAAATAAAAGATATAAAGCAAAACAAAAATTAAAAAAAAATAAGAAAATAAAGGAAAAGAGCAAAAAACATGTCATAAGACCCTCCCCAAAAATGAGAAGATTATATATGATGTTTCGATTTTTGACGGAACATTTAACATCATCTTCTTGGGAAAATTGTATATTTTCAAGCAACCAAAGTGGTATTCAATGAGTTTTTTTTAGTGTTTCAGGAAAAGGAGTGGACTACAGAAGAAACTTGGAAAAAGTAGTAGAAAAGGAATTTGATGGTCAAAATGGTGGACCGTCAATCTTGCGATGGATCACCAGGTGGATCATCTCCCGAAGAACTCAGTGACGGACCAAATAGTGGACCGTCAGTCTTGCGACGGACCACCAAGTGTACCGTCAGGATTTATCCAGAAATCACTCTTCCGAAGGACTTAGTGACGGACCAAATGGTGTACCATCAGACTTTCGACGGACCACCAGTTAGACCGTCGGGCTTTATTCAGAAACCACTCTTCTAAAGGACTCAGTGACGGACCAAATGATGGACTGTTAGAATTTCGACGGACCACCACTTTGGCCATCGACTTAGACACGGTTTTTCTGATTTTAAATTTTAAATTCCTTTTTACCTGGGAATATATAAATACTAAATTTTAGGGTTAGTGGAGCAGTTTTTTTTTATCTTCTACAAGTTTTTCATCTATAGAAACTTTCTGTAACCTAGTACTTTGGGGATTGAAGCATATCTTTGGGAAAGTTACTCATTCAATTCTTTATTGAAGATTCAAGAACTGATTCTTGAGATTTTTGTAAGTGAATTCTAAATCTATTTATGAATAATACAAGAATTATTTCCTCTTCTTTTATGGAATTTTGTAGCTAAATTCCCATAACTAGGGTTATGGGATCCTTAATGTGAAAGACATCTATGGGTTGTGAATCAAATTGAGTTCCATGAATAACTGATATTGTATAAACCTTTCTTCAATTTAATGGCTTTTTTTTGGTTGCAAACTTGAAAAGTGAGCCCAAGAACATCACTTGTCTTAACCTTTGGATTAATGGCAAAAGCCCTAACAAGATTAGCTTACATAAGAAAATGGTTGAAAGAACAATGTATCCTTTGAGTTTGAGAGAATTAGAGGATAATCTATCCACTTAGGTTAAGAAACTAAGGGATAAAGAATAGGATTCAACCCTTATTGCAATTGAATTTGCTAATTGGAACTCTTAAGTGATTCACAACCCTAGTTGTGCTAGCATTTTGGTAACCATAGCCCTGGTTTGTTTAATCTCATTAAATTACTATTGCAAAATGAATCATTCGTTGGAATACTCTTGTTATAATTAATTACTTTATAAGTTACAAATCAAAACCCCCTTTATTCGGGAACTTCTGATCAACAGTCTAGTAACGATTACAATACTTAGTGAGCACAGTATTCCCTGTGGGATTCACACCCAACCTAGTTGGGTTCTATATTTGACTGCGACCGCTTACACTTTTTAATGAGAGTTGTAATTTGGGTGTATCAATATATAGTATGAAAAATAGAATATGAATAGGCAAAAATAAATTGCTCAATTAGTAGCCATTTATTTTTCTTATTCAATGTGCAATTTTTTTTCTTCATAAATATAATGGACTTGTAAAATATTGAAAAAATTCAAAAATAGGAGAAAAAAGATAAATATTTTTCTTGGCCTATAAAGCATGCCACATAAATATGCCTATAAGTCTCTTTTATATATATATACTAGAGGAGCATCGCCCATGTCAGCACAGGCCCAACATTAACATATTCATTTGTCTTTTCAATCTTGATATATTTAAATAATTTTTTTTTAATAAAAGGATTGCATATATTTTCTAGGATTCATCCGGAATCTAGCATGAGTTCAACATATGTTATTTTAATATGTATTTAGATAATTTAAATTGTTAACTATTGTAATTTATAATATTTTTTTTATGTAATTTTCAAATTAATATACGTTACTTTTCTTGTCCAAATTTTTTTGACATTGATAGTCAATTATATTTTAAAAATAATTTAAGTTTTTAATTATTGTGATTTATAATACTTTTCTTCTATTCCAATTTCAGTGACACTAATATAATTTCAAGAGTCGACCAAATATTTTATATCTTTTAAATTTTTTAAGTTATTAATTATTGTGATTTCTAGTATTTTTCATGTAATTTTTTTTGAAATATATAACATATTAAATTATTTTTAGATATTTTAAGTTGTTAACTATTGTAATTTATAATAATTTTTATGTAATTTTTGAATAATATATGCTACTCTCTTTATTTAGAGTTTTGTGTCGATGATAGCCAATTATATTTTTTAAATAATTTAAATTTTTTATCATTGTGATTTATAATATTTTTCTATTTCAACTTATGTGGCACAATGCTTAAATGATCATAATAATTAATTAGGGGTGATATAGTAAAATCACAACTGAAGCAGCGAAGCATAAATGTCTTAAATGACTTACAAAAACTAATTAAAAGTGATATAGCGAAATTACTATAAAAAATACTTGTGAAAAATTTAAGTGGACCTCAAATAAGACGTCAAATTAATTTAAAACATCAAGAGTTAATTTATCATTTTTATATCTATTTTATTTCTATTAAATATTATTAATTTTTTAATACTTAAATGATTTATAATAATTAATCAGGGGTGATATTTAGTAAAACTATGGTTGAAACAGCTGAAGCAGACATGTCATAAACGTCTATTTTACTTTTTTTTTAATTAAATATTATTAATTTTTTTAATATATAAATGACTTATAATAATTGATTAGGAGTGATATAATAAAATCACGATTGAAGCAACTTAATCAGACATGTCATAAATGTTTATTTTATATTTTTAATTAAATATTAATTTTTTTAATACGTAAATAACTTATAATAATTAATTGTAGGTGATATAGTAAAATCATGGATTCAATATATAAGTGACTTATAATAATTAATTACGGGTGATTAATAAAAATCACGATTGAAGCAGCTAAAGCAGAAATCAGTCAATTTTTAATTTTTTTTGTTAATTATTGTTATTTACAGTACTTTTTATTTCATTTTCAAATAATATATGTTGCTTTAAATCTTCTTCTGTCCCATCCCAATTTATGTGACACTAATATAATTTTGATAGTCAATCAAATGTTTTTTGTTGACATATCATTTTGTTATTCTTATTTTTTTAATACATAAATGACTTGTAATAAGGAGTGATATAATAAAATCATCGTTCGAAAGACGAAAATTTAATTTAAAACATTAAGAGTTAATTTCGCATTTTATGTCTATTTTTTTCATTAAATATAATTTATTTTCTTAATATCTAGATGACTCATAATAATTAATTAAGAGCGATTGATTATGTTATTACTATAAAAATTAATATAGTTTTAACATATCCAATAGTAATCATCGATAATTCATCGAAATAGTATATTAATTGAATACGGGATGCTATATTTGCATATACAAAATATGATATTATTAAACATTATTGGATAGTGCATTATATTTATCTTTCACAATAATAAAATTTTACTATATATTTTTCTTTATTTCTTTTTACCTTGATATATATTGACCCAACATAAATTCTAAGAAAATATTCATTAGAAATTTATTTTATTAAATTAAATTTATTAATTTTGTACTTTAAAAATTTAAAGTTAAATTTAAATATTAGTATTTCTATATAATAAAAAAATAATTTTAAAATTTAAATTTACTAAAATAAATAAATAAATAAAAATATTAATTTTCTATATAAAAATCAATTAAAATAATAACATTGATTTACTTTAAATATTTAGTTGCAATTAATTAAGATAATTTTTTATTTTGTCATGATTTATGGTGCACTGATAAAATTTTGAGAGTTGAATAGAACTTTTATCTATTTTTAAAAAAGTATTTTAACTTGTTAATCATTGTGATTTATAATAATTTTTACGTAATTATCAAATAATATATTTACTCCTTGTGTCCTAATTTATGTGGCTTCGATACAATTTTGAGAATCAACTAAAATTTTTATATATTTTTTAAATATTTTAAGTTGTTAATTATTATGATTTGCAGTACTTTTTCCTTTTATCTCAATTTATGTGGCATTGCTAAAATAATAAGAGTCAATAAAATTTCTATATATCTTTTAAATATTTTAAGTTATTAATTATTGTGATTTGTGGTAACAAATTAGTTTTGAACATAATACCAAATTAAATAAATAAATAAAATTTACTTCCAATATGTAGTTATAGTTAATTAATATAAATTAATAGAATATATTAAATATTTAAACCATTATGATAAAACAATGAAATTATTATATATTCGGGCATGATATGTAACTAAGTGAGAGTGGAGAAATTTTTTGGTAATTGCGAATTTTTTGGTAATTGCATGAGAGATGGTCGAAACCACCTCTTCTATATAATAGAAAAGAAATATAGATTTCATCCAAGTTTAGGAGTTATAAGGAATGTAAGTAAAAGATATAAGAAATGTAAGTAAAAGAGAACCCATTTGATTATTTAAGTTCAATTTTGTTCGTAGTTGTCTCACAACTACCTTAAGGATGAAATTTCTTTCTAAAATAACAACGCAGATCATATTAATTTTAAAACATGCCTAATTTACTTTTCTTCCTCAAAGTTATAGGAAGCCAATCTTTTCTCATTAATCTATCAAAATTTTGCAAGTGGGTTATCAATTTTATTTTTAATGAGTAAATTTAAATCTGAAAACTAATTAATAAGGTAGACGTAATTGATAATAGGCTTCTACCGTGTTAAGGTCGGGAAAAAATAAAACAACTAATTAACATATATTAAACAAATTGTAACTCAACTATAAGTCTAGTGAAAAACACAAAATTTCCACGAAGGGGTGAAAAAATAAAACGCTAACAGTATTGATAAATAAAGAGTTGGATTAAATATGAGTAGAACAGATCAGCTATAAACGAGACATACAAAGTTTAGTACGAACAACAAAATTGAAGGAGTTAACAAAATCATATTACAATTACTATTTCACAAGCCTTGTTAAAATGTCACAAAATGTAGAGTAGAATCTTTGAAATGATCATTTAATTCCTCTTTAACTTTACGTTTGGATTCATCAAATTTCTTGTAGAAATTAGTCTTTAGCTTTTCTATCTCATTACCCATACTGTCCACTTTCATTGAAAGCGTAATTAGGGTGTTAAGTATTTTTTCTAGAGTATCTTCTTCTATTATTTCAGTCTGTGTAGCTTTGTCTTGATATGTAATCTGCAATAACATTTTTGTTAGTACTGATCACTTCAATTGTAAATGTGAAATTTAATATATTTAAAATTAGTCTTCGAATCTCTTTTGTTGTAACTGAATTTTGTATTTTCTTTGTTAACCACCAGCGTACCTGTGTATTATCTGTTCGTACAATAAATTTGTTATATACAATATATGGCTCAAATGCTAATAAACATTTATATAATGAACATAATTCTTTCCTATTTATTTCCCATTTTATTTCTGTTTCGTTGAACGTACCTGAGTAGTATCTACAATGGTGTTCTATTTTTTCTGCTTCATATCAATATTTGAGTACTCCTCCGTAACTGTATTCACTAGCATCTGCTTCTACTATATATATAAATTTTCTATTTTCATCTGGAAATTATAATTTTGGTAATTCTCTACAAAGTAATTTTATTTTTTGAACTTGTTTTTTATCTTTTTCATCATAGTTATATTCTATATTCTTTTTTAATTTTTTCTGTAGTGGTTTTAAAGTTTCTGCTAATTTTGGAATATATTCTCTTACTTGGTTTACTAGTCCTAAAAATGATTGTAATTTCTTTTTTGTATCTAATTCTTCTTTCGAATTTATTATTTTTTGTACTATATGTTGTTGCATTTTTACTCCACTTTTATCTATTTGTATTCCTAAAAATTCTATCTGATTTTTCATAATTTCAGCTTTCTTTTTGCTTAGACTTATTTTCGATTTTTCTATTATATCTGTAAACTGTTCTAATAATTTTAAATGTTCTTCTTTGTTTTTTGTATATAATAATATATCATCTATGTATACTATACAATTAGATAATTGTTTAAAATAATTGTCCATAAAATGTTGATATCTACCTGGTGCATTTTTATATCCAAATGGTAACACGTTCCATTCATAAAATCCTTGTGGTACCGTAAATGCGGTTAATTCTTTAGATTCTTCTTCTAGCTTTAGGTGGTAAAATCCTGATTTACAATCAAATTTGCTAAAATAATTATATCCTTGTATTTGTCTTATTTTTAATATCTTATTTGGTATTGGATAATTATATGTTATAGTTTTTGCATTTAAATTTCTATAATCAATAACCATCCTACTTTTTCCTCTTTTTTGTTCACTATGTTTATTTACTATAAATGCTGGACTATTATGTTTACTATTACTTTTTTGTATATATTGTTTTTCTAATAATTCATCTATATGCATTTTAAATTCTTTTAAATCGTCAAAATTATATGTTAATGGTTTTTGTGTTATTATGCTATTTTTATCTATTAATTCAATTTTTATAGTAGTTTTATGTTTTTCCCATCCTTTTAATGGATCTTCACTATATAATTGTTCTAATTTTTTCTGAATTATTTCTATTTTATTTATTGAAAATATAGTTATTTCTGTTTTATTTATTGAAAATACTACTAGTTCTATTGTATCTTCAGTATTTTTTATATTTTCTAACTTTTGTGTAATTTTTTCACTTCCTTTTATCCAATCAGTTTTCTTTCTTATTTTATTATTAACTCTTTTTGCTCTTACTTTCTATTTACATGGTGTTGTAAACTACCAGTCTGTTTTGGTTATTATATGTGGGTATAATTTATCTAAGAATGACATTCCTAAAAGTATATCTTTTGATGTTAATTCATAATTATAAATTTCTTCTATTGTTAATATCTTATCCCACATAGATAAGATACCATTTGTAGGGGGTGCGAAGGCATTGCAAAAGCAAGCCTTCATGTGTTGAAGCAACCTTTCTCTCCACTCCACAAAAAATATTTTACTCAGTTAATTAAACATACATATTTCAATGGAAAAAGCTATGGAGGAACAAAACTCAGAAATATCAAAACTACCCGAACATGTATATTTATTTATGATTATGAATAACTAAATTCATAATTCCCAACAATCATGATATGATAAAATAAATTCATATTAGTTACTTTATAGTAGAATTATTCGAAGAATAATATGTTAAGAAGTTTATTAACAAAGAGGAAACGGAGAAAGATCCCTAAGAACTATGCCATCCTAAAGGTGAAACCAATGAGGCAAGAAGCCGTGGCGGGGAGTAACCAGAGTAGAGGCGCTGTTTAAGGGAAAAAGTATCCGGATTACCATGTTAATAGTGACCGAAGAACATATTATTTAAGAATAATCTAGTATATAGTAAGCTAAGATGACCATATTTTGTTATGTACATGGTTGAAGGGAATATTTTGAAAAAAGCAATTTTATGAAAATGAATGATTATTTATCTGATGTGATGGTGGATAAATTCAAAATACTTATTTTGTATGCACTTAGAGATATAAAAGTAGCAGATATAAGAAAAATCATATTAGAAAAAGCTTTTGGTAAATATTACATGACTAGAGTAAATTATATACCATATCTACCTAACTACTCTTACAAATACTTACGATGATAAGTTGCATAGAATTTTTAGAAAAAGATATAAGAAACCTACAGTTACTAGAAAAACAGATAAAAATAAATATAGACAAATACATGGAAAATAAAGATATAAAATACATTGAATTTCTTAATAAAAATATGCAAAAACTACTAAGGCTAAAACAAACAACTACAAAATATTATAATAAAACCAATTTTAAAAGATAGATCATTTAGATTATCTTAAAGTTTTAATCTTATATATACTTAAAAACATAGAAATTATAGATATTAAGAAAATAATATTAGAAAAAGTAATAGACTACGAAATTGAAACTACAAATTGTCTAGAACAGTTATACGAAGAAATTTACCCAGAAGGATATTATTCAGATTAAAAAATGTTAGAATATATTAGACAAACTAGAGAAAATCAAGAAAATCTAAATAATGAAATTAATTATAGAAACCGAATTAGAAAAATAATGGAAAATCTAAAAGAAAAATTAATATGGATAGAAAAAACCTTAGAAAATTTAGATAAAAGTACATGTGATAGTTTATATAATTTAAAAAACTCACTACGAGAAGAACAACACAAGATAATAAATAACATTAAAAATCTAGAATTAGATATACATTACAGTACAGATAGGATAAATTATTATACAGAAATTTGTAACTCTGCAATTACCACAGGATAAAATAATTAATGAATATATCTTACAAAAAAAGTAAATCATTAAAAGATATTGAAACAAAATTTAAGAAATATCCACGCACAAATAAAAATAGATTCACTAGAAACCTAATAAATCTATTAGATCTATTAAATCCGCGCACCCCCCTACAAATGGTATAGTAAAATAGATAGAAATAGATAAATTATCTATTGATTTTATAAACTACACAAGTATTATTGGACATTCAAAAATAGAATATTGGACAAGTAAAAATAAATAGAAGAAATATTTGGTAATAAAAGGATACTTCATCTATGATCATTCCATATTCAGAATTCACTAATTCGATTAATTTAAAATTTATTTTATGGATAGGGTTTATTCATTCCAAGATTCAAATTAAGATCTCTAATTAAGGATAAAAATCATTCTATCCATCTTACCACATAATAATTAAGAGTTTAATAATACTCGGTGTTTGTAATAAACTAATGAATGCAAGATATGTGTCTTTCACAAACATAGCTATTACTTAACCATGGTTAAGTGATATTTGTCACACTAATCCTTAACTGTGAAAGTTAAATTATTTAATTTGGTGTAAATATTGACACAAATCAATGCTCTACTAGTTTAAAATAAGTGAATTTTGATCTTAATGCACACATATTAAGGAAAAGAAACTAGGATATAGATTATACTTTACTTTTCATTTTTATCCTCTTAGATATTATCAAACTACTCTTGAAATCTCAGCCACATTAAAATAAAGTCAATTAAGTATTTTGAAATTCATAACCTAAAAAGTGTGAATGAAAGGTAAAATTGAAAAGAATTTTCAACATGGCTTAGTAAGAATGATCATTTTTTTTTATTCATAATTAATTATGTATTGTCTTTAACTATAATAGTTAGTTAGTTTGTTAGTTAGTTGGCTAGTCAGTTAGTGATAGTCGGTTAAGTAGTGCTAGTTGTAGCTAGCTGTAGATTCTTAGATATTTTGTATATAACACCTTGTTGATCAATGAAAGAAATCAAGAGTTCACATTTTCTTTCTACAGTAGCTTGTTGTAGTTTTCAAAATTCTTCTCCTTCAACAATGAAGGTTGCTCATGGAGTTGTGTTGTGTTCTTCCTTTATGCTTAAACTTTAATATGATATCAGAGTAAGGTTTGAGAGCTCAAATTGCTCTCTATTGTTGTTGAATTATGTATTTTCTACTCAACACTAACATTTTCGTCTTTCTCTATCAATTCATTGCGTGATTTTTTTTCTACATTTTTCTTTTGAAACTGTCATCTTCCTTCTCTACTATTGCTTAAATTTATTAATAATCTCATTGAAACCGTTAAGATTCATTCCCTTTTAGCCCTAAATTATTTTGCAAGATTTACATCATTTTGTTCCACATATAGCGAGTGCATCTGATACTTTGGCCAACAAAGATATTCTCATAAATGCCAATAAAAGTAGTACTAATACTGATTCAATTCGAGCAGTGCAGTATATATCCATCCCTCTGATAACCCTGGTATGATGCTTGTACCATATCAATTTGATGGTGTAGGATACAGATCTTGTAGAAGAGGTGTGTTGAGAGCCTTGTCAATTTAGAATAAATTATTTAGTGATGAAAGTTATAGCAAGCCAGGTGCAAATTCACCTCTTATGGGTCAGTGGCAACGATGTGATGACATGATAATTTTATTGATTCTCAATCCTCTATCTAAAGAGATAGCGAATAGTGTGAAATATGTTAGTAATCCCCAAAAATTATGGAGGAAGGTGGAAGATAGATATGATCAAGCTAATGAAACTAAGTTGTACCAAATCAAAAAGGTCTTAATCAGAACTTTAAAGGAAAAAAAGTTGTTGCTAATGTGCATGGAATATTATCTGATAAGGAATCTACTCATGGAGATGGACTTTTATCAAATAATTCATAGAGTAATAATTTCAACAAAGGATCAATTTTAAAATGAAAACTCATGAGAGGGTCCAAGATTAAGTGTCAATCTTGATTCTATTAACTTCTCAGGTACAATGATCTGTACTTCTTCAATAGATTTTGCTAGTTTCTCACGTAAATATTTTGTGTCTGATGTTGATTCATGAAATATAGATTCAGGAGCATCTAATCATATAACCTTCAATATAAAATCCTTGAGCAACATTGCCCTATTCATTATTAATATCACTCCCTAATGTCTATAAAGTTAAGGTGATGAAATTAGGAGATGTGATAATTACTCCTAAGATTATCTTACATAAATTTTTGTATGTATCTTCATTTAAGTACAATTGTATCTCAGTGAATTCAATGTCTTATTCTTTAAAATGCATAGTTTTGTTCACTAACGCATTATGCCTACTACGGGTGCCTTTTATGAAGAGGCCTCGGGTAATTGGTAGTAGCAGAGATGAGCTATATTTTCTTTGTTTCATATGCCTGAAGCATTCCAATGAAGATTGCACCAGTGCAACTACTCTTTGTGGTTGTTTTCCTAGTGGTAAATCTTTAATCTCTTCTGCAGACACTAAGTCTTGTTTTATGAACAACAGTAATACTTCAGTTGTTAGTCTGAACCCCCTATCTATTTTCTGTAAGAAGGGGTAGTCTAAATTCTAAGAAGGGGTAGTCTAAATTCTACCCTATTTTATTTTCGCATCTGTATATTCCCAAGACAAATGAAAAAGGTAATCTGTTTGCCAAACATGCTTGTCTGTCTGTTGGAAATGATATAAACTTGTTATGGCACAATAGACTTGGCCATGTACCTTTTGTCAAGTTAAAAGATATCTCACTTTTAGCAGCACACTTCTCAGCTAAACAACCCTTTTCACTATTTTTCCATGGCTAGACAAACTAGGTTGCCCTTTGGAACTAGTACCAGTTATACCACATCCTTTTTAAAACAATTTCATATAAATTTGTCGGGACCTTATCATGGATCCACACATGACCATTTCAAATACTTCATTCAGCTTGTGAATGATTACAGTAAATCAACATCGACTCACCTTTTAAGTACAAAGAGCAATGATTTATGTGTTTTAAAGGCATTTGCTATCATAGTAATAAATCAATTCAAAACTATTATTAAAACAATAAGGTCCAACAATGGCCTATAGTTCACCAATAAGGAAGCATCCGCCTTCTTTTAATCCAAAAGCATTTTACATCAAAAAAGTTGTGCATATACCCCACAACAAAAAAGTGTTGTGAAAAAACATAAATATTTACTAGAAACTGTTAAAGCACTCTTATTTCAATCAAAATTTTCCATTGAATATTGGGGAGAATGTGTTCTAGAAGTCACACACATCATCAATACACTACTAACTACACACTTGAAAAATAAATGTCATTATCCGTTGTTATATAATAAGCAACCAGATTACACACATCTATGATCTTGGTTATTTGTGTTATCCTATTGTGCCTAAAGTACACAAAGACAAACTTAAACCTAGCAAAATACCCCATATTTTATGAATATCCCTTTGGAGCCAAAGGATACAAGGTGATGAGTCTTGCTACCAAGAAAACACATACTTTCATAGATGTTATTTTCCATGGAAGTATTTTTCCCTTTTCTTTATTTTTTGAAAATAATTTTATTTTCTTTGTGCTTAAATCTATTTCTATAAGTCATACCTCTGATTATACTGATGGTGCTTATTATAACATCTTTGTAGATTATAATCAAGGAACAAATGTCACTATCCTGAATATATCACTTGAAACACATCTGTACCAATTCCTACATCCTCAACGCATGCATCTACGCCTCATGTTGATCACACACATACATTATCATCTACTGCTACACAACCTACTCTTACTGTTGTATAGACAAAGACACATAGACCTAATAAAATGCTTGCACATTTAAAAGATTTTATGTGTCATACTAAAAAACAACTACTATCTAACAAACCAATTCTTTTTTTTTAGTGCCTTGTTTACCAAACACCACTATGTGTCTCTTAATACTATTCAATCTATCAGTCAGTTGTTAGATGAAAACATTTTTGATGACGATGAGCCAACTTCATGTGAAGAGAAAACATTAAGTCTAGCCTGAAATAAGGTCACGGCACAAGAGTTTGAAGCTTTACATATTAATAAAACTTGGGATCTTGTCCAATTACCTATTGGGAAATAAGCCATTGGATGCAGACGAGTCTATAAGGTTAAAACACAAAGTAGATGATAACATTGAAAGATTCAAGGCAAGATTGATAGTGAAAGGATACACATAACAAGAAGGAGTGAATTACACTGAAACATATTTACCTATGGTTAAGATAACCATTGTACGAACTTTGATTACTTGTGCTGTGAAAAAAAGTTGGCTATGGATCAACTAGATATACATAATACATTCCTTCATGAAAACCTTCGTAAAGGAGTGTACATGCAAGTAAGTCAAGGATTAGATGTATCTGATAAAACCTTGGTATGCAAACTCAACAAGTCTTTTTATGGCTTGAAACAGGTAAGCAGGCAGTGGTATGACAAGCTGACAGAATTTTTGTCTAACAGAGGCTATCAATATTCACACCATGTTTGCTCTTTGTTCTATAAAAAGACTGGGTCTCTTATGTTTTTTCTAGATATTTATGTTGATGTAGTGCTTACTGGTACAAACTTGGAGGAATTCACACAGCTGAAGTAAAATTTCACAATACTCTCAAGATCAAGGATTTTAAAAGGTTGCATTTTTTCTTGACATAGAAGTGCTTCACACTGATGAAGGGGTAATCATCTCACAAAGAAAGTTTGTTCTAGATCTTTCTAAAAGAATATGATTTCCTATCACACAACACTTTTTCTTCACCTTTTATCCTACTATGAAATTAAAGGTCAAAGAAGGAACACCTTTGTCTGATCCTACATACTACAAAAAATTGATTGGGAAGTTGAATTTTCTCACTAATACAAGATTGGATATAGCTTTCAGTTTACATAATTGAGCCAATTCATGTAGAATCACAGGACACCTCATCTTCAAGTAGTTTTTTAGTCACTCAAATACTTGAAAAGAGATCCAACTCTAAGAATCTTCATGTCTAATAATCCAAATTATATTGTCAAGACCTATTATAATTCTGATTAGGCATCCTGCCTGACTCAATAAAATCTATGAGTGGTTACTTAGTTTTATTAGGATATAGTCCTATTAGTTGGAAATTAAATAATCAAGAGACTATCTCCTTATCATCTATAAAGTTTAAGTGCATGTCCTTAAGGAAAGTTATAGGTGAACTTGTTTAGCTACATAGATTGCTTTATGACTTGTCCATTCAACATACTCATCCTATTGAAGTACATTGTGATATCCAGTGAGCTATTCACATATCTAAGAACCCTGTGTTCCATGAGCTTACCAAACACATTGAGGTTGACTGTCATTTTGTTAGAAAAAAGCTTCAGGAGGGCTTCTAATCCTTCACTACACAACAACCTCAAATCAGTTGGCAGGCATAATGATTAAAGCTCTTACTAGCATCAAACACACTGCACTCTTGGACAAGTTGGCGGTGAGATCCCCACCACCAACTTGAGGAGAGGTATTAAGAATGATCATTTTCTTGTATTCGTAATTAATTATGTACCTTAATTGTAATAGTTAGATAGTCTGTAGTTAGTTGGTTAGTCAGTTAGAGATATTTTGTTAAGTAGTACCAATTGTAGTTAGTTGTAGATTCTTAGATATTTTGTATGTAATACCCCGTTGATCAATGGAAGGAACCACACTTTCACATCTTCTCTCTGTAGTAGCTTGTTGCAGTTTCCAAAATTCTTCTCCTCTAACAATGGAGGTTACTTATCGAGTTGTGTTGTGTTTTTCCTTTATGCTTAAACTTTGATATGTCTCTTGAAGAATGAACAATTCACTTATTTTGTACATTGAAAAATAACTCAAAAATTCACTTATTTTGAACTAGAAGGAGTACATCACACTCCTTGGTAGTATAAATAGGTTAGATTGATCTTAACAACATGTAATTCTTCATATCAAGTCCAATAAATAACTTGAAAAATAAAATAATAACGTATTAAAGAGTTGGCTAAATTGTATGTAAAAGTCATCGGCATCTTAAACTCAATTTATTATAGTTTCAAATTTCAATCCTAAATGATTTTCTCATAATGCTAATTGGATTCTTAATGCCATAAAATATCACCATGAAGGATAAGGTGGAATGAGTTTCTCCGGCTTAGCTACTTTAGTTAAGGTGTCCAACATAACAGTTTCATAACTTACATAAGCATTCGTGTACAAGAGCTTTTGTGGTGTATCCATCTAGAACAACCCTCAAAATGCGCTACTAAAGAAAACAGAAAAACAAACCACAAAAACCGACCACATGTGATCGGTTTTCCTGAATTTTCGATCACAAAATTGACCAAAATGTGTGGTCGGTAAAAATGTGGTAGCTTTTTTAAAAATCGACCACGTATGGTCGTTTTTTTAAATATATATATATTTTTAAAATTTATTATTATTTTATTAAAATAGAAAAAATAATTTTAAAAATAAAAAATTCAAAATAAACCGACCATAAGTGGTCGATTTTATTTTAAAATTAATTAATTAATTTTATTAAAATTGACCACTAGTGATCGATTTTTTTTAAAATTTCTAGAAAAATCGATCATATGTAGTTGGTTTTCTGCATTTTTTTTTGAAAAATTGACCACATGTGGTCGGTTTTTCTAGGATTTTTTTAAAAAAATAAAAAGCAGCAAGCTGACCAAATGAAACAACAACATACAATACAACAACAGCAATAACAAACCAAGTGTATTCCCACACAACTAACATACAATACAACTGTAAAAACATACAAAAATATAAAAAACTACGAGTCATCTCCGAATACAAACTAAAACACAAGCAAAAGTCAAAAAACTACCACTCATCATCATCGTTTTCGTCTTCCGCATCCTCAGCCGCACACAGAGGATCTAATTCCTCATCTGTGCTAATATCATCCAGTGGGCCTAGACCTTTTGCATCTGAAACCACATCACCAAGACATGGAGTAATAATCCTTGCAGACTGAATAAAAGAGCTGAACTGCTACTGCAGTATCCTAATTTGTGATGCTGTTTTCTCTTCCTTCTTCTGTGCCCTCTCTGTGTGTGCAACAAGCTTTTCAGTGAGTTTAGAAACCATATTTTTTAGTGATTCAACGGTTTCTATATCAACTGAAGAGATATAGGATGTAGGACCGGACGAAGACCTAACATTCTCACCAAAATAATTTCTGTGGTGTCTGTAGTAATGGCCTCTAACTGTAGGACCCACAGTTTGTTCCCATAACTCCTCCTCTACAAGTTTAGGTATTGGTTCACCCTGACTTTCAGGAGGCTGAGTACTAAAAAACTCACTAAGGAGCTGCATATATTTGTCCTATATTCAAAGTAAAGTTAAAATTAATTGTCAAAAAATATTAAAGTATTTATACTTGAATAATATCAACTTTGAGAAAAAGATTCATAAATTCAAAATTTGATTCTTACATGGGTAGCTTTTGCACGAGGCTCAACCCAGACATCTTCATCAGTTGAGTTCTTTTTCTTCTTCACATGCGTTTCCTCAAATAGCTCATCGAAGGGTATCTTCCTACCCTTTTCTTTTTCTGCATATGAAAAAATTATTAATCTTCAAATAATTAAAAATTTAGATAGAAACAAACAATTAAAACTATAAAGGTTACATTTCCTCCACAACAATCATACTAACTGCACCCGCAGTATGTAGAGAGCCACCCTTATATGATGCCTGAGCTTTCTTTTCTTTGTCTCTCAACAATTGATATTCTTCTCTATTCCAATAGCGAATATACTGTTGCCAATTGTGTTCGAGTATAAATGATGGCCATACCATGTTGGTTATGGTATAATCCAACAACCCGTTAAATCTGGATCTAGCTCTTCTGTAAAAATTCTTCCTTATATCACATTCATTCGCATCATCCTACCAGTAATATTTCTACAACAAAAACAAAAATATAATAGTCAATCTTTTGTTCTAGCAATGTGTTAAGTAGTCGATACATTAAATCCTTACATGAAATTCTTTAGACATTCTTTCTCTGTCAATTGTTGGAACCTTTTGCCAACTGGTCCAGTAGCCGTTGAAGTGAGGACAAATGTATTTACTCACAATTTTTCCAACTCCATCATCCGGCTTAAACCTACAACACAAGATCAAATAGCAATTTTATAGAGCATAATAATATAGTAATGAAAAAATGAATAATGTTATTATATTTAGAAATTTTACCCTGTTCCATATGGAATAAGATAACGCCTTCCATAATCATCTCTGTCTCCAGGCTGCGAAGCAAGTGCTGGTAGATGTACTGACGTGGGTGGATCTGAAGCACCGGATGAAGTACCTCTAAGATAAAGATCCGACAATCTAATAGATCCAGCAGAATCACTGTGCGAACCTGGATGACTGCTACAGGAGGGTACTGATAATGGTAGATGTCTGGATGTGCCAGTGGTCGTCCGATAGTACTGTGATGGCGGTGGCACAATGATAGGAGCAGAATGAGTCACTGTAGACCCATGAAGTGGCTCCACATGCATAGGAGCATGAACCGAATGCTGAGACGTCCTAGAATATGAGGGTCGTGCTGGCCTGTCAGCAAATCGACCCTCGGATATATGAATACTTGTCGGTCGTCTATAAGGTAGAGGTTATTTTTTCTTTTTTTCTATTTTTGTAGAATCAACTTTTCCCTTACCTTTGTCACCTCTACCTGACATCTAAATTATGTAAAGTTAACACGCAGTTAATTCCTACAAAATGAATATATAAGAAAACATTCCAAGTAACTAATTTCAAGTTACTAATTAACATTTCAAATCGCTCCAACAACACGAGATAGACAAGAATATTTTTATTACTATATAAATTATGGAAAAGTAAAAACAACAATCTTAAACAGTATATTACATATCAATATTAAACAAGAAGCATAAAGGTAAATATATAGTACAAAGCATAAAGACATCAATACATTATAAATACAACCTACACAAACTAATCCTCTTCTCCTGAAGATTCTCCACTAAACCATTCACCCTCTTCGAAAGTTTCCTCTTCTCCTACCCTCTCAGCCTCTTCTTCCGCAATATTAACTTCTTCAAATATATTTTTTGGGTGATTCAAACTATCCACTAAGTTAATTTCCACTAGATGGTGATCAACCTACATTTTATTTGATACTCAGTCTCCAACACATTCTCAACTTTGACCCATCCTATAGTCTTTGTTTCTATTATAGCCCACCAATCAAACTTATCACTGCACAATGGATAAGAACATAATACACTTGTCTAGCATTTTGAACTAGAACAAATGGATCGTAAATAGGATATGACTTATTGTGCTTCACTTCAATGATGTTATGATCCTTATGTACTCTTGTGCCTCTTGTGCTTGGATCAAACCACTTATATCAAAAGAGGACAATTTTTTTAATTGGGAAACCAACATACTCCAGTTCTAAGATCTCGTGTATGATGCCAAAGTAATCAACATCATCATTACCCTTAACCCAAACACCATTATTGTTTATTTTCCTTGTTTTGGAGTGTTCATCGGTGGAAAATTTAAACCTATTTATTGTGTAATGAGACATTGCATGAGCTTCAACTGGAATCAAAGAAATACCTCTCAAGAATTGATCGTATACGACTGCATTTGGTGACAAGTGTACCTAAAAATATTATACACACACATATATATATATATATATATATATATATATATATGTTAGTTGAGAAATTTGTAAATGTTTAAAATTTATAGAAATATTAATACACTTACGAACCTCATATGTAAACCATATTGCCAAGGATGCATACACTTGATTTTCATGGAATTGAGTCTTAAATGATCTGAAGATCCAACATGTGAAACACAATTAGTTTCCTTAAGGGAATAAGTAAATAAATAAGATATGTTAAAATTTAATCTTCTTACTTCAGAAAGGGTTCAACTTCAGGGCAATTCAGCAAGACATACAAAGTTGCTGATTTGCGCTCCGTAGGAGTGAGCTGGCGAAATATGGTCTTTTTAGCCTTACATCCAGATTGATTCAAAATTGATATTGGTTGCAAATGAGGCTTATTCTCATCGTCCTGATGATGATTGGTCGGTTTCTTGAACAAAAAACTTCATCACGAAAGTAGTATGAATAACAGTGAGATGTTTTTCTTGCAAGATATGTCTAAGCTATAGATCCTTCCACCCTATGTTTGTTTTTGGGACCCCTTTTCAATTTTTCAATTGCCCTGCACAATCTTAAGATTAAATTTTTACTATATTAAAAAAGATATGTATGAATTTAAATATGTTGCAATTGCTTACCATTCAAATGGATACATCTACCTAGTTTAAACTGGACCACCTAGCCGACCTTTGTGCAGGTAATGCCCCGAATTTGCACCCTAGACGCCATACGGTGCTAACAATCCTGAGGGACCACAAGCTAACCCATGAGTTGGTACCTATTGTGAGCACTAAATAATGATACTGTAATAATGCAAAATATAGGCTGAAATGCCATATGGTTCAAAATCTAAAATACTGATAAATAATAATATCTGATAAAACATCTAAAATCTGAATATTGTCTGAACAAGTCTATTCTTAAAAGCCTCAAATTGAACTGTCTGAAAGTGGAGTTGATGGGACCAGCCCCCAACTAACTTCGATTACTGGATAATGATAAATTAAGATACTGAATTAAAAGAATATCCTCAATTGATGAGGACTCATTACTGAATCTGCTGCTGCTAACTAAATTTGTCTAAGTGCGGTCAGGAACCTGAGCGTCCAAACCTATTATATGAGACATCATAGCGTAAAGAGAAAGTATGCGTCAGATCGTGGAATGTACTGGTATGCTAGATGAGGTAAGACTGAATGCAAGGGTTCATATGCATGAACACTAACTGACTAAATAGTATAGAGAAACTGAGTATGAGAGTACATGGATAACTGAAATTACTGTAAATACTGAGTATGCTATACTGTGCATCTACGTGTATACTGCATTTGAGCTTTTACTGAAGTTGAGTACTGATTTCTGATACTGAATAACTGATAATTTGAGATTTTTGATAACTATATTACAGATAGCTGAGTGACTATATCTGATAGTCCTGATTCTGTAGAACTGAACTGAGCTCTATAATGAGACTGAAACTGAAATTGTGGGAAGAAATCATCTAACCGACATGCCTCAAATGAGATAACTGGGGTCCAACCTGTAATCCCAGTTGGAAGGGTCTCAGTACCTTACCACGAGTAAAGACAGCTGAAGAGTTACCCTCATCTAGCAGGTACTCTAATGAGAATGGTGGTACCCTCAACTGGCAGGTAGAAATACCTCATCAACCTTCAATTGGCAGGTTGATGTCTCAACCTACGCTGGCTACATAGTTCTGGAACGTAAGGACTGCTTCTTAGGATCACACCCTTTACTGGCAGGTGAGCCCCCATCCTTGGGTTCACTTGGTGCCGAATCCTACTCCCAACTGAATAGATTATGGACTGATTACAAGACTGTACAGGATTTGACTAAACTATTACTGATCGTGTTGACTGATTGAACTGGACTGAGTTCACTAAGTTCTTTAACTAACTGAGTACTATTATTTCATGACATGACTGAGACTATTCTGTAACTACTGTAGATCTAGGTAGACAACTAGATTGTTGGGTATTAGATACCCCCAGGACTTGATAGCGTGAAAGTAAAGCATAACATAATCTTGAAAAGAATAACAATGTCCACTTGTTCATAATTCATTCATAGAGACATTTTCTCAAACACTTGTAGGGAATAAGCTTGTATATGATTGGGACCACATAATGACATGTCATAATTCAACTATTTACTTTACATAGGCATTTTAGCAAATACTTGGGGATCATGAATTATTTCACATGATAATGGTCAACACATGAACATCATGAATAAAATTCTCAATTGCAAATTCAAGGGTTTAGCATGCAATTTATATAACCATCACATAAACCATTTTAATTTCATGAAAACTTATAACGAATCATAAATTGAAACCCAATTCTATCGTGAACATGAATACAATCAATTCCAAACATGTAAATCATGAATCTATAACTTGCAGTTTCAAAAGAGGTTCTTGGACTTCATGAGTGAAAGGAACCCATGAATGAACACCTAACATACCTGGGATTATTAATCTTAAAGGTTCTTGGAGAAATTCTTGATCTTTGTTCTTGATTTCTTGAAGCTAGGGTTTTGTCCTTTGATAGAGAATGTTTTAATTCTTGAGTAAATAATGAAATAATGACCAATTACTGCTCCTTTAGGGCTAAATTTTGTGTTTAGAACTGATTAGGGTCGTGAAAAAAATACCAAACTACCCCTGGGAATAATGTAAAATTCGTCGCTGAAGAACCTGATTTTGGGCCCTGGCGCGACGCGGTGCTATCACATCGTGTTGCTGGAAATTGACAATGGGGAACTAGGAGCTTGGCACGATGCGGTACAATCGCGGTGCCTCACTGAACATAAAATTGTTCCTTGGCACGATGCGGTGGGATCACGTTGCAACACTGGAATTTGACGAATGCCATTTTGGCCATTGGCACGACATGGTGCAATCACTCCATGCCATTGGAAATCGACTATTGGGACCTAAAAGCTCACCGCGACGCGGTGATGTGCCATTTGGCAAACTGTCTTGCAAAAATGGCTCTAACTTTTTGCCTTGGTATCAAATTTAGGCGAACTTTATATCATTGGAAAGCTGAATGAATTTACTACGCAATGGTAAGCTCTAAAAAATACTAGGTATTTTAAAAATTATATATATATATATATATATATATATATATATATATATATATATATGAATACTCATGTACTGAGAGTTAAATTAAGCTAAGGAAATACGAGGAATTACAATATCTCCCCTTTGGGAACATTCGTCCTCGAATGAGACTGATTAAGCTGAGAAACACTGATAGACTAAGTTTACACACTGAACATGTATATTTGATGCATGGAATACATGACTAAAAGTACTAATAAGATGAGTTTTCAAACTTGACATGCATATCTGATGCATGAATACATGGCTGAACTGATCATGAATGCATAACTGTTATGAGGATGATATGCAACGATAAAGAATACTAAGTTTGTAACTATAACAGAATATGGAACTGAGTAACGTTAAGGAAGGTTGTTACCTTAAGCTGAATCTAAGTTTGCAGAGAAGAGGTAAGGATACTTTGTCCGCATATCTTCTTCTGCTTCCCAAGTAGCTCCCTCGACGGACTAATTCGCCAAAGAACTTTGACCAATGGAACTTCTTTGTTCCTCAATCTGCGAATCTGATGATCGAGGACCTGGACTGGAACCTCCTCGAAAGAGAGATCATTTTGAATATTTACGTCCTCTAAGGAAACTATGACTGATGGGTCACCAATGCATTTCTTTAGAAAAGAGATGTGGAATATTGGGTGCACTGAAGCTAGGTCTAAGGAAACTCACACTCGTAAGCTACCTTTCTGAAGCTATTGAGAACTATGTAAGGATCGACATATCGGAGACTGAGCTTTCCCTTCTTGCTGAATCTCTTCACTCCTTTCAAGGGAGAGATTTTCAAGAACACAAAATCACCGACCTCAAACTCGAGATCTTTTCTCCTTACATTTGCATATGATTTTGTCGACTCTGGGCTGCCCTAAGCCTTTCTCTGATAAACTAAACGTTCTCTAAGGCATCAAACACTAAGTCAAGCCCTACTCTCACCAACCTTGAACCAACCAATTGGATATCTACATATCCTACCATAGAGAGCCTCAAATGGATCCATCTGAATACTGGAATGTAGCTGTTATTATATGCAAATTCAATCAAAGGCAAGTGGTCATCCCAACTACCCTTAAAATCAACAACGCAGGCCCTTAACATATCTTCTAAAGTTTAAATGGTCCTTCCTGCTTGACTATCTGTCTGAGGGTGGAAGGCTGTACTGAGATGAACTTAGGTACCAAGACCCTTTTGGAATGCTTTATAGAAGTGAGAGGTAAACTGGATACCTCTATCTTAGATAATAGATACTGGGACTCCATGTAACCTGACAAACTCTTTGATATAGAGTCTGGCATAGTCCTTGGCTGAATAGAAAGTATGAACTTGCAAAAAATGAGCTAATTTGGTCATCCTATCTATAATGACCCAAATAGAATCATGCTGACGACGAGTATGAGGCAAACCCGTAATAAAGCCCATGTTCATTTTTTCCCATTTCCATGAGGGAATACTAAACTCCTTAGTGGACCCACTAGGTTTCTGGTTCTCAATCTTAACCTACTGACACGTAAAGTACTTAGCTACAAACTCTGCGATATCTCTCTTCATACCACTCCGCCAATAGATCTCCCGTAAAGTGCATTATTTCTTATTGTCCCCTGGATGGATCGAGTAACGCGCACCATGCATTTCTATAAGAATTCGTTGCCTTAGTTCATCTACACCTGGCACACATAGTCGACCCTGTCACAACACACTATCTCCCCCTTGGGAGAAAAGCTCTACTTTCTGATCTCTGATTGACTCTTTTAACTTTACAAGGCTGGGATCTCTATCCTGCTTTTCTCTTACATCGGAAACTAGAGATGATTTTGAACTATTCTGCACCCACACACTACCCTCTGCTGAATCGACTAAGAAAAAACCTAGTCGGGCAAGCTGATGAGCTTTTTGAGCTAACTTCTTCTTACCATCCTCAACATAAGCAACACTAACCATAGACAATCTACTGAGAGCATCTGCCACTACTTTGGCCTTGATCTGATGATTTAGAACACTCATGTCATAATCTTTCAATAACTCTAACCACCTTCTCTGAATCAAATTCAAATCTTTCTGAGAGAGCACATACTGTAAGCTTTTGTGATCTGTGAACACATCTACATGCACCCCATACAAATAATGCGTCCAAATCTTTAAGGCAAACACTACAGCTGCTAACTCAAGATCGTGGGTAGGGTAATTCTTCTCATGAAGCTTAAGTTGTCTAAAGGCATAGGCTATGATCTTACCTCTCCGTATGAGGAAAAAACCCAAACCTACTCTGGATGTATCACAGTACACAACAAACCCATCTGAACTATTTGGTAGAGTCAAAATTGGGGCTGTAGTAAGTCAAGTCTTCAACTCCTGAAAATACTTCTCACAAGAATCTGACCACTGAAACTTGACTTTCTTCTGAGTCAATCTAGACATGGGGGATGCAATAGATGAAAATTCTTTAATAACAAATGGTAATAGCCATGTAAACCCAAGAAACTCTTAATATCTGATGGATAAATGGGTCTAGGCCAGTTTATCACCACCTCGGTATTTTGTGAATCAACTCTAATGCCATGACCAGAAATAATTTGACCAAGGAATACTACTGACCTTAGCCAAAATTTGAACTTACTAAATTTGGAAAACAACTAATGAGTTCTGAGAGTCTGAAGTACAATTATGAGGTGATCTACGTGATCATTCTTGCTGCAGGAACAGACAAGAATATCATCAATGAAGACTATGATAGCATGTCCAAGTACTGCATGAACACGGGATTCATTAAGTCCATGAAAGGTGCTGGGGTATTTGTAAGACCAAAGGACATGACTAGAAATGCAAAGTGACCATACCGGGTTCGAAGAGCTATTTTTGGAATGTCACATTCTCTAACTCTGAGCTGAGGATATCCTAATCTGAGGTCTATCTTGGAAAAGTAACAGGCTCCTTGAAGTTGGTCAAACAAGTCATTGATTCTAGGAAGTATGTATTTATTCTTGACTGTGACTTTATTTAACTAATGGTAGTCTATACACATTCTGAGAGAAATATCTTTCTTTCGCACGAATAAGACTGGTGCGCCCCATGAGGAAATGCTGGATTGTATAAATCCCTTATCTAGGAGGTCCTTCAACTATTCTTTAAACTCTCTGAGTTCAGCTGGTGCCATTCTGTATGGCAAAATAGATATAAGTTGAGTATCTACAAGAAGGTCTATTTCGAAGTCAATTTCCCTTACGGGAGAAACTCCAGGAAGATCTTCAGGAAACACACCTAAGAATTCATTTACTATAGGAACTGATCAAGACTAGAAGTTTCTGAACTAGAGTCTTTGACTCGCACAAGCTGATAGAAACATCCTTTGGATATTATTTTTCTCGCTCTAAGGTATGAAATCAACTGACCCTTAAGCGCTGTGGTACTACCCCTCCATTTAAGGACTGGTTTATTTGGAAACTAAAAATGAACAATTCTATTTCTATAATTAACTGAGGCATATCAGGAATGGAGCCAATCTATGCCGAGAATAACATCAAAATCCCCTATCTCTAGCTCTACAAGGTCTGTGAAGTGACCTTCTGAGATATCATAATCGGATAGTTCCTATATACCCTTCGGGCTATGATAGACTTACCCATTGGGGTAGAGACTGAAAAAGGCTTTGCAAGAATTTTAGGACTAACTCCAAAGTTAACGGCTATATAAAGAGTTACGAAAGAGAAGGAAGCTCCTGAATCTAGCAAAGTATAGACATGTAAATGGAAGATCTGTAACGTACCAGTGACAATATTAGAAGAACTTTTCTGATCTTGTCTGGACTGGAGGGCTAAAGCCTATTTGGGCGTTGCCCAATGGTGGCACTAGAGGTGGCACCCTGCTGATTTGGGCGACCAGACTGAGCTGAAGAACGGTTATACTGACCTTGAGAACCTGACTGAGGATAATCTCTGAATCTGTGGCCTAGCTTGCCACACCTAAAATATACATTACTGCCAGCTCTGCAGATACCTGATGGTTTCTGCTATATTTCTGACAAAGAGGATTGGTTCGAGCACTGATGACACTACCCTTAGATTTAGAGCATGTCGCCCTATCTTTGTTACCATTTCTAAACTTAGGTACTGGAGAACTGGATGAGGAAGGAGCTGGAATCGAAGACTTTAGGCAAAACTGAGAACGTTTACCGCCTTCTGACTTAGGCTGTGTGAATTTGAAGCTATCTGTTCTAGCTCTCTTACTTCCCCCCTCTCTCTTTCTTTATTCTTAGCCTCTTTTATATACCGAAGATGGACAATGAGACTTGATATGCCCATCTCCTTAATTAACATTGCAGTTTTGCACTCCTTAACCACACTCTCTGACATCCCAGATATGAACTTACTCATTCTAGACCTATTGTCTGCTACTACATAGGGAGCATACCTAGCTAACTGAGTAAACTTGAGGGAATATTCTTTCACACTCATGCTGCCTTGTTTGAGATTGATGAATTCTAACACCTTGGCTTCTCTCAGCTTTAAGGAAAAAGATCTATCTAGAAAAGCAGTAGCAAATTCTTCCCACTCTATGGGCTCTGCATCTGTGCCCTTATCTACCTTACACTACTTAAACTATGTATGAGCTAAATCTTGTAGTTGATAGGTACACTCTCACTGGATGTCACTCCTATGATATCTGTGACTTTCTGAACCTAGTCGAGGAACTCTTGTTGGTCTTCTTCAGACTTAGATCCTGAGAATAGGGAAGGATTCATTCGGGTGAAGTCTCGAATCCTGACTGCAGTATATTAGCCACTAGGCTGGCCTGAACAGTAGCTGATCATTCACTCTGAGCTACTACGAAATTGTCTAGAGTGGTGAACACAACTCTGAGTTCTACATGAGAGACATACTTATCCAAGGGATCTGCCTGAACGGGCTGAGGTGCTGACTGATTTCTTGTTCTTCTTCTGTTGTTATTTTTAAGGGGCATGTTCTATCAATAGAAGTAAAAAAGGATAGACTGAGAGTTTAACTTGAGCTCATGCTCACTCACACGACATGAATACTGAAAGAAGGGAAACTTTTTCTAAAAATATCTCATTACCTCTTGCCCATAAGTATGGCATGATACACACCCATGCACAAGACTATACTAGACGTAGCTTTTAGACTCCCTAGGACTCTGCTGAACCTTAGGATCTGATACCAAATTCGTAATTCCCTGAGTCTATACCCTAGATGCCACACGGTGCTTACGATCTCAAGGGATCACAAGCTAACCCATTCTCAAGGGATCACAAGCTAACCCATGAGCTGGTACCTACTATGAGCACCGAATAATAATACTGTAATAATGCGAAATATAGGCTAAAATGTCATAAGGTTTAAAATCTAAATACTGATAAAGAATAATATCTGATAAAACTTTTGAAATCTAAATACTGTATGAACTAGTCTAATCTGAAAAGACTTACTAAATTGTTTAAAAATGGAGTTGATGGGACAAGCCCCCAACTAACTCCGATTAGTGGAATACTCATAAACTAAAAAATTGAATTAAAAGTATATCCTCTATAGATGAGGACTCACTACTGAATCTATCTAAGCGCAGTCAGGAACCTGAGCATCCAAACCTATGATTTGAGACATCATAGCACAAAGAGAAAGTATGCGTTAGTATATGGAATATAATGGTATGCTAGTAAGGTAAGGCTGAATGCAAGGGTTCATATGCATGAACAGTAATCAACTGAATAGTATAGAGAAACTGAGTATAAAAGTACATGGATAACTGAAACTACTGAAAATATTGAGTATGCAATACTGTGCATATACATGTATACTATATTTGAGCTTTTAATGAAGCTGAGTACTGATTTTTGATACTGAATAATTGATAATCTAAAATTTTTGATAACTGTATTACTAATAGCTAAGTGACTGTATCTAACATTCTTAATTCTATAAAACTAAATTGAGTTCTATACTGAGACTGAAACTGAAACTACGAGAAGTAATCATCTAATCGATATACCCCAAATAAGATTACTGGGGTCCAACCTGTAACCCTAGTTGGAAGGGTGTCAGTACCTTGCCATGGGTAAAGACAGCTGAGGAGACCCTCATCTGGCAGGTACTCTAATGAGAATGGTGGTACCCTCAACTGGAAGGTAGAAATACTTCATCAACTCTCAACTGGCAGGTTGATGTCTCAAACTATGCTAGCTACGTAGTTCTGGAACACAAGGACAGCTTATAAGGATCACACCCTCTACTGGCAGGTGAGCCACCATCCTTGGGTTCACTCAGTGCTGAATCCTACTCCCAATTGAATAAACTGTGGACTAATTACTAGAATATACTGGATTTGACTGAACTGTTATTGATCGTGTTGACTGACTGAACTGGACTGAGTTCACCGTGTTCTTTAACTGACTGAGTACTACTGTTTCATGACATGACTGAGACTATTCTGTAACTACTGTAGCTCTAGGTAGACAGCTAGATTGTTTGATATTAGAGACCCCCAGGACTTGATAGCGTGAAAGTAAAGCATAGCATGATCTTGAAAAGCATAACAATGTCCACTTGTTCATAATTCTTTCATAGAGACATTTTCTCAAACACTTGTAGGGCATAAGCTTGTATATGATTGGTACCACATAATGAAATGTCATGATTCAACTATTTACTTTACATAGGCATTTTAGCATATATTTGGGGAGCATGGATTATTTCACATGATAATGGTCAACACATGAACATCATGAATAAAATTCTCAATTGCAAATTCAAGGGTTTAGCATGCAATTTATATAACCATCACATAAACCATTTTAATTTCACGAAAACTTATAATGAATCATAAATTGAAACCTAATTCTATCGTGAACATGAATACAATCAATTTCAAACATGTAAATCATGAATCTATAACTTGCAGTTTCAAAAGAGGTTCTTGGAATTCATGAGTGAAAGGAACCCATGAATGAACACCTAACATACCTGGGATTGTTAATCCTGAAGGTTCTTGGAGAAATTCTTGAGTTTTGTTCTTGATTTCTTAAAGTTAGAAATTTGTCCTTTGAGAGAGAATGTTTTAATTCTTGAGTAAATAATAAAAAAATGAGCAATTAGTGCTCCTTTAGGGCTAAATTTCGTGTTTAAAATTTATTAGGGCCATGAGAAAAATACCTTACTACCCTTAGAAATAATGTAAAATTCATCACTGAAAAACCTGATTTTGGGCACTGACGCGATGCGGTGCTATCGCACCGTGTCACTGGAAATTGATAATTGGGAACTGGGAGCTTGGCACAATGCGGTACAATTGTGGTGCCTCACCAAACATGAAATTGGTCTTTGGCGCGATACGGTGGGATCGTGTTGCCATACTAAAATTTGACGAATGCCATTTTGGCTATTAGCGCGATGCGTTACAATTGAGCCATGCCACTAGAAATCGACTATTGGGACCTGGAAGATAACCGTGACATGGTGATGTGCCATTTGGCACACTGTCTTGCAAAAATGGCTCTAACTCTTTGCCCAGATATCGAATTTAGGCGAACTTTATATCGTTGGAAGGCTGACTTAATTTCCTACACAATGGTAAGATGTAAACTATAAAATACTAAGTATTTTAAAAATTATATATGTATGAATATATTCATATATTGAGAATTAAATTAGGCTAAGGAAATACGAGGTCTTATAATATCTCTCCCTTGGGAATATTCGTCCTCGAATGAGACTGATTAAGCTGAGAAATACTAATAGAATGAGTTTACACACTGAACATGCATATCTGATGCATGGAATACATGACTAAAAGTACTAATAAGCTAAGTTTTCATACTGGACATGCATATCTGATCCATGAAACATAGCTGAACTGATTCATGAATGCATGACTGTTATAAAGATGATATGCAACGATAAAAAATCCCAAGTTTGTAACTGTAATGGAATATGGAACTGGGTAAAGTTAAGGAAGGTTGTAACCATAAGCTGAATTTGGGTTTATGGAGAAGAGGTGAGGATACTTGGTCTGCATATCTATTTTTCTTCCCTAGTAGCTCCTTCAACGGACTGATTCGCCAAAGAACTTTGACCAAAGGAACTTCTTTGTTCCTCAGTCTGTAAATTTGATGATCGAGGATCAAGACTAGAACCTCTTTCAAAGATAGATCATACTGACAATTTAAGTCCTCTAAGGAAACTATGACTACTGGGTCACAAATGCATTTATTTATCAAGGAGACGTGGAATACTGGGTATACTAAAGCTAGGTCTGAAGAAAACTCAAGCTTGTAAGCTACCTTTTTAAAAATTTTGTAAGGAAACGAGAATTCTATGTAGATCGACATATCAGAGACTGAGCTTTCCCTTCTTGTCGAACCTCTTTACTCCTTTCATAGGAGAGATTTTTAAGAACACAAAATCACCGATCTCAAACTTGAGATCCTTTCTAATTACATCTGCATACGATTTTGTTGGTTTTGGGCTGCCCTAAGCCTTTCTCTGATCAACTGAACCTTTTCTAAGGCATCAAATACTAAGTCAGGCCCTACTACTGCGGGCTCGCCTGCCTCGAACTAACCAATTAGAGATCTAAATCTCCTACCATAGAGAGCCTCAAACGGAGCCATCTGGATACTGGAATGATAGCTGTTATTATATGCAAATTCGATTAAAGGCAAGTGGTCAACCCATCTACCCTTAAAATCAACAACGCAGGCCTTTAACATATTTTTTAGAGTTTGAATGGTCCTTTCTGCTTGACCATCTGTCTGAGGGTAGAAGGCTGTACTGAGATAAACTTAGGTACCAAGACCCTTTTGGAATGCTTTCTAGAAGTAGGAGGTAAACTTGGTACCTCTATCTTAGATAATTGATATTCGGACTCTTTATAACCTGACCAACTCTCTGATATAGAGTCTAGCGTTGTCCTTGGATGAATAGGAAGCATAAACTGGTAGGAAATAAGCTAATTTGGCCATCCTATCTATAATGACCCAAATAGAATCATGCTGACAATGAGTATGAGGCAAACCCGTCAGAAAGTCCATATTCACTTCTTCTCATTTCCATGTGGTAATACTAAACTCCTGCATGGACCCACTAGTTTCTGGTGCTCAATCTTAACCTGCTGACATGTAGATCACTTAGCTATAAACTCTGCGATATTTCTTTTCATCCCACTCCACAAATATATCTTTCACAAATTGTATTACATTTTAGTGGCCCCTGGATGTGACGTGTACCATGTACTTTTGCAAGAATTTGTTGCCTCAGGTCATCTACACCTGGCACACATAGCCGACCCTGGAAATGCAACACACCATCTCCTCCTTAGGAGAAAACCTCCACTTACTTTACTAGTAAGTAAATTAGAAAAAATGGATCTAAATACAATATTTTATCTTTTTGTTGTATTTTTGAAAGAGAAAGATTGGTAATCTTTTGCAAAATATATTCCACCTATCAGATAACTTACAACATATGAACAATCTGTTGCAATAGATGGATATATCAGTTTGCTTTTGTATCAGCTGTGGCATCTGTTGCAACTTGCTAGTCATCTGTTTATTCAATTTCATCGAGAGCAATCGATTATTCTAAACACTTCTTGGCCAAATTCAATTTTTTTTCCTGGATTGCTTCTTTTTTTTCTTTGCATCCTTCAACCATACTAAATTTTTGCTATTGGATTGAGGACAAAAATTGAATTTGGAGGCCAGCTTGAAGGATGCAAAAAAAAAAAAAGAGAAGCAATTCAAGAGCAAATATTGAGTTTGGCCAAGAAGTGTTTAGAAAAATCTATTGCTCTTGATGAAATTGAATAAACAGATGACTAGCAAGTTCCAACAGACGCCACAGCTGATGGAAAAGCAAACTGATATATCCATCTGTTACAATAGATTGTCCATATGTTGTAAGTTATCTGATAGGTGGAGTATATTTTGCAACAGATTATCAATCTGTCTCTTTCAAAAATACAACAAAAAGATAAAATGTTGTATTTAGATCCATTTTTTTTAAATTTACATATTAATAAAGTCACTAGTTTTATTTAAGTAACACACACAACACATAAATCCCTGATAGTTTCAATAATATTACATTAAATTTTGGATAGTTTGCGTCAGATGTGGAGTCTTTTGCGTCAGAGAGTCTGATATAACAGATATGGAGTCTGTTGGAATACATAGCAGCCTTGCTGGCGGTTTGATTTGTTCCATCAGTTGCTCCGTCTGTTGCAACATCAACAACAGCATAAACTACAAACAACAAATAAAAAACATCAATAACAAAGAAAACAACAATAGTTGTTCCAACAATATCATCATCAACAAAGAAGCATACATCCTATGTTCTAACACCATCAACAATAAGGGACAGACCCACATGGAGTCCTCCGGGTGCACGAGCACAGACTGAACTCTTATCAAACTTTATATATGTATGTGAAAATAAAGAAAAAAATGTATATAATATAATCAGTGAGCACCCATAGTAAGAGTTGTTTGGTTAGCCTAGTTGTTGTTTATGGGTGCTTAAGGTTATTTATTTCTTTTGGTCTTAAGTTCAATTCCCACTCAGCACATATTTATTTAATTTTGGTAACCCATCTTCTCTTCTTATTCACTTTAAACTTTTATTTCTTTCTCCATTACTCCTTGTGTTGATTGTTCGGACTCCACTATTTTTAAGCTAAGAAGCACCCATCATCTAAACTACACCACAACACAAGTTCCAACAATGCCAACCCCACCAACAACATCAATAACAACATCAACAACAAAGAAACAAACAAAATACATAAAAAAAATGATACTGCCAATAAGGCTTTTAAATTTCTCCCAACAGATGACTTTTTTTTTTCATCTTATAAGAAAAATTGTCGGTATGTTTATTCAAAAATTAAAAGTTCCTTCAAATTTTTTAAATAAATATGATATGGGAAAATGGTAATTAAATAAATAAAAAGATGTAAATAAAGTTGCAAGAAGAAGACGAGAATGAAAGAGCAATAGTGAATCATATCATACCTTAATATCAAAAGGGGGTCAAAATAGCAATTTTAGTCGAGGAATCTAAGATATGGATATCGATCGGTTTAGATCCGAACGGAAATTTTTGAGAAAGAGGACAGAAAAAAGGCTGTGATAACCCTAAAGAAGATAGAAAGAAAAAAACTGAGAGATTTAGGGTTGAAGGAGAGGAGAGGAGAGATGAGATAATTCTAATTTCTAGATGTACTACCCTTAATATTAAATGACTAAACAAAGTGTATTTATTCAAATTTATATTTTCAAAGCATAATTAATAAGACTAATTTGGTAGTAAAATAAACCCCTAATTAATATTTTCTTGATGGGAGTACCAAGTCAATATGAAATGGAAGAAGTATTAGGGGTTTCAACATTTATTAATTAATATTCACTAATAATTTGAGGGGCACGAGGAAGAAAACGGGTGACATTGAAAAGACAGGAAAAGACTACTTAATGAGATTTTTGAGTTATTCAAGAAATATTTTTTACCGCCTTTAGTAGTAGTACTACTACTTTATCTACTCGGACAGTAGCTTGCTTTAAAATTAAAAGAAAACAAAAAGATTTTCAAACAGTTATGTCATTTGTTGTAATAGATTTAGATATCTGTTTGAGAAATCTCAACAGCTCAGTCATCTGTGACAACAGATGGAAATGTCATTTGACAACTAAATCAGAAACATCATCTGTTATAATAGATATCAATATTTGTTTAAAAATTTCTAACAGCTCAGTCATCCGTCATAACAGATGCAAACGTCTATTTGATAATTAAATTAGAAATGCCATCTGTTGCAACAGATATTGTTATCTATTTGAAATTCTCCAATATCTCAGTTTTTTGTTGCAACAGATTTCAATGCAATTGATTTAGGATGAACTAGGGATGAAAGAATGAGCTCCTCATTAACTTAATGTTAAGATTAATAATAGTACCTACATCGATCTAGGTGGAACGAGGGATGAATGAATGCGCTCAAAGAGTCAACTACAAATCCAATTGAGTCGTTGCATTTGCATGGTGTTAGTATTGCATTCATCCCGACCCGAGTGTCGATCGATCACTCTAAGTTGAAATGTGTTCTCATTAACTTAATGTTAAGATTAATAATAGTACCTACATTGATATACGTGGAATTAGGGATGGATGAATGAGCACAAAGGGTCAACTACAACTTCAATTAAGTTTTTTGGCAATTACATGATGAGATAGTACTGCATTTCTCCCGACAAGAGTCATCGATCGATCACTCTGAGACGAACCGATTCTTACTACCTCGTATATTCAACTAATACCTTAATTGAATAATTTGGGACTAGGGGTGAGTTCTCATAGGGTCAACTACAACTTTTATTGAGTCTTTTGGCAAATGCATGATGAGATAGGACTGCATTTCTCCCGATAAAAGTCGTTGATCGATCACTCTGAGCCGAACCAATTCTTACTACCTCATATGTTCAACTAATACCTTAATTGATTAATCTAGGACTAGGGGTGAGTTCTCATAATGTCAACTACAATAGATGATAGCGTCTATTTAATAATTTACAATAGATGGGTAATCTGTTGCAACAGATGACTTAATCTATTTGATAGTTTACAACAGATTCGTGATCTGTCCCAACAAATGACTTAATCTATTTGATAGTTTACAATAGATGGATAATATATTACAACACATTACGTAATCTGTTTGATTTGATCCAACAGAAAAGCCATCTGTTGGAACAGGTTGAACATTTGTTTATATATAATTCAATTGAGTTCATATGTTAGACTAATACCTTAATTGAATTTACGTTCTCATAGGGTCAACTACAACTTCAATTTAGTCTTTTAGCAATTGCATGATGAGACGGTACTGCATTTTTCCCGACCAGAGTTGGTGATCGATCACTTTGAGCCGAACCGATTCTTACTACCTCATATGTTAGACTAATACCTTAATTGATTAATCTAGGACTAGGGTACTAATACCTAAATTGAATAGTCTGGGACTAGGGGTGAGTTCTCATAGGATCAACTACAACTTCAATTGAGTCTTTTGGCAATTGCATAATGAGATGGTACTGTATTCCTCCTGACAAAGTCACCGATAGATCACTCTGAGCCGAATCGATTCTTACTACCTCATATGTTAGACTAATACCTTAATTGATTAATATAGGACTAAGGTACTAATACCTTAATTGAATAGTCTAGGACTAGGGGTGACTTTTCATAGGGTCAACTACAACTTTAATTGAGTCTTTTGGCAATTGCATAATGAGACAGTACTGCATTTCTCCCGATAAAGTCATCGATCGATCACTTTGAGCCGAACCGATTCTTACTACCTCATATGTTAGACTAATACCTTAATTGATTAATTTAGGACTAGGGTACTAATACCTTAATTGAATAGTTTGGGACCAGGTGTGAGTTCTTATAGGGTCAACTACAACTTTAATTGAGTCTTTTATCAATTGCATAATGAGACGTTACTACATTCCTCCTGATAAAGTCGTCGATCGATCACTCTGAGCCGAACCGATTCTTACTACCTCATATGTTAGACTAATACCTTAATTGATTAATCTAGGACTAGGGTACTAATACCTTAATTGAACAATCTGGGACTAGAGGTGAGTTCTCATAGGGCCAACTACAACTTTAATTGAGTCTTTTGGCAATTGCAAATGAGACGGTACTGCGTTCCTCCCGACAGAGTCGTCGATCGATCACTCTGAGCTGAATCAATTCTTACTACCTCATATGTTAGACTAATACCTTAATTGATTAATTTAGGACTAAGGTACTAATACCTTAATTGAATAGTCTGGGACTAGGGGTGAGTTCTCATAGGGTCAACTACAACTTTAATTGAGTCTTTTGTCAATTGCATAATGAGATGGTACTACGTTCCTCCCAATAGAGTAGTTGATCGATCACTCTGAGCCGAACTAATTCTTACTACCTCATATGTTAGACTAATACCTTAATTGATTAATCTAGGACTACGGTACTAATACCTTAATTGAATAATCTAGGACTAGGGGTGAGTTCTCATAGGGTAAACTATCGAATGATCTCGGACTAGGGGTGAGTTCTCATAGGGTCAGCCACAACAGATGGCAGCACCTATTTGATAATTTATAATATATGGGTAATCTGTTTTGACATATGACAATTCATTTGATAATTTACAACAGATGAGTAATCTGTAGCAATAGATGACTTAATCTATTTGATAATTTACATCAGATTCATAATCTGTTGTTACCTAATCTGATTGATAATTTACAACAAATGAGAAATCTGACGCAACATATTGAACATTTATTTTTTACAATTTTAATTAAGTTTATATGTTAGACTAATAGTACCTAAATTGATTAATCTAGGACCAGGGCTGAGTTTTCATAGGGTCACCTCCTATAGTACTCAGTCAACTACAACTTCAATTATTTTTATATAATTTCAATTGAATTACCCTTTTGGCAATTGAATGATGAGAGGGTTAAAAATTATGCATATATTTTATGATTTTAAAAATAATTAAGATCATTTTGGACCAAATTAACATTTTCAAAACTACTTATCATTCAATTTCAAAATACAAATCAACCCATACAAAATGTTTTATCATTTCAAATCTTTAGGTCTGAATCTTTCTCTCTCATTCTCACTCAATAATACAGTACAAACAACAACTACTCAATAAATTTGCTCAACCATCCACAACAGATCGCTTTTCTTCTCATTTCTGACCACATTGGTGTTATTTTTAGCAATTAGGCTTGAATATTCATGTGCCCAACAACACCAAACCAGTAGCAATAACGACAATAATGTAGTATCTTCTTGCTCGATTTTGTTTCTTTTCAGAAGCCTTGACTTTGTTCAACAAACCCCAGATTACATGATTTGCTTGTGAAGGTGTCGCTCTTCATACCAATCAAAGTAATCGTATCCACTCAATTTTTATAAAAAAGAGAGCGCAATTACAAAACAATTACAAGTCAATAATTAATCAATTAATTAAATAAAAAAATATTACCTTTGAAATCTTACAAGTAAAAAACCTACGACTCGGATTTTGTTGAGTCCAAGAAGTCTTTAACAGAGCTTCATGACCGCACTTACAATATCGAAAATCTTTATCACATAAAAAGTAGAAGACGCACTCGACATTGTCAAGTTCAGTTGGAAAAAAGAAAAGAAATAGTTTGAATAGATAAAAGAAGATGACGATGAAGAAGAAGATTTGGGAATTTAGGGTTAAATTTTAGGAGGAAGATGAATATATAAGACAATGGGGGAAAAAAATGACCGTTGGGGGCCAAGTGACGGCAAGTCAGCAAAATGTGCCAGACTGACACAGACACATTTGATGCCTATTTTATTTTACGTGTTTAAAATGAACACTGTCTACTTGATGCCTATCTTATTTAAGGTGTTTGAACTGAACACTGTCGATGGGTTGTGCCTTTTTTATTTCAATTCAATTCACTTTAACCTTTTTACATATAGTGACAATTTTTTATGTCTAACGAAAGTTGAATTTTTATAATGCAACAGATTCTCCATCCATTATAACAGTTATCCTACCTGTTCTGACATATAGTTTATCTGTTGTAATAGGTTGGTCATCTGTTGCATTATCTTGATGTTTTAATCTAAAGTCCATCTGTTGCAATAGTGGGAAGACATTTTGATAAATTCAAACAGATCACCTACCTGTTGTAACATATGTCTAAATCTGTTCGATTTAATATTTGAATCTAGTATTCCTTTTCAATTAATAAGTTCAAATCTAAGGAATAAATAAAATTCGTAGATAAAATAAAATAAATCAAACAATTCATAAATTAGTTGAAATAAGTCAACGAATAAATAAAATGTAAAAAAATTATCATGGGTACAGATCTCAACAAATACATCAACAATAATTAAGTATACTACCAACGATTGCTTTGATTTGATAAGCTTAAGTTATAAAGATCTACTCAGTATGGGAAAGTTGTTCTTCATCCGGTGCTATGGAATTCGGCTTTGCTTGTCGTGGATCTTTATTGTTGCTTACGTACAGTTTTTGCGCTTTCTATTCTTCGTATTTCCATAAAAAGAGTAGCATATTGTCAATGTTGTTCAGCAGTAGCTTCTTCTACATCCACCTGAAAAGCCAAAATTGGTCAATGCTAATCACGGAGATACAACAAAACGAAAAAGGATAACTCATCTCTTCTAGCAAATCAAACAAGTCTTCCTCTCATTTTAAATTATCTCAAAAAGATTATATTTTTGTTGTAACAATGAATCAACTGTTGGGAAAAATTTCTACATGAGAAAGACCTTGTGTGATAATTTCCAATGGATGAACCATCTATTGCAACATATGAATCATCTGTTGTAGCATATAGGTCATATGTTGGTACAAATAAAAGTAGTACGAAGAGCTGTTAGATTTGCTAAAACAGGCGAGACATATGTTGCACCAGATAAAGTATCTGGTGCAACAGGTTAGTTAACTGTTGCAACAGATGTATATATCTATTTGATAATTTTCAGCAGATGTATCATTTATTGAAACAGATATGTGTCTGTTTGTTTTGTCAGCTGGAAGACATAATATATTCACTTTCTTCAGCTTGTGTTGTTCTCCTTTGGACATTATACGTTGCTCAGTGCAACACATAGACAGAGGAGTTACAATTTTGCTTTTTTGGATGCTTGATAATGCCCTGAAAATCACTCTCCTTCTCTTCTTAGCCCTAATCTCTAATGGAGTAGATGGAAATAAAATCCTCTTTAATGGAATAAGACCCCTCTTAGATGTCAATTTCTTTACAGAAGCAGTTAATGCATTAATTGCATTAATCACTACATCATGTTTCGCCCTGCAGTCTTGATATTTGCATGCAGAACCTTTGCTGGGAGAGGCAAAATCTGTATAACCAGTATGATCATACTCATAATGGTTTGCTTTAAATACCGTAAGAGGAGCATCATTAGCACCAACAGCAGCACCACTACCATCACCAATAGCTCCATCACCACTAAGACCATCAACAACAACAATAAGCCCATCCTCCAAAATTATTTTTCTTGTAATAGTTGTTGCTCCAAACAATTCCATTTTTATTCTATTGATGACCTTACGGTCCGATAAAGTTTGCATAAACTGTAAAGTAAGAAAAAATGACATCTTCATCTCTCGATTGGTCGGAACTAGTGACGGATGCACAATCTAACATGAATCATTACATAAATTAGAATGATGATTAGATCATTCAAAAAAAATCATTAATTAAAAGAAAAAATTAATTATAATTATACTTACTGCATCCTTAGGGGGGTTGAAGAGATCAAAAAATTTTGCACTTTTATCAGTTTTAGCTGACAACCATCTCAAGATTCTTAGAGAGAAAATTCCTTCCTGGTAGTTTACTTATTGTCTCAAATAAGGAATGGCTTCAAACGTCCAAGCCTATAAAATAATTTCAATAAATCAAAACCATTATTGAGCGAAAAATGAATGATATCATAATAGAAGAAAGAAACATTTACCATGAAAGCCCATGGAAAGCCATATAAGTTGACTGTCTTTGGCGCTAACGGAGTCAACAAATATTTGACGGTCATTTTGAAGTTTTCATACCCCCAAGGGTAGCTGTTAAACATATCAAGATCCTCGGAGCGCTTTATTAAATCGAGGCTTATGTTGTTGTTAACGTCTCTCGCCCAAAGAATATTATGTACAAACCAAACCAAGCACAATGACTGCTTATGATTCTTTGAAAGCCCTTTACCTTTCAACGCTTCTGTTAAATTTTTGTTTTTGAAGCTTGGACCAATAATGGACACCAGGTCATCACGATAACACGACTTGCCTTTGCCTTTTTTGGGTGTGTGGGGTGCTTTTTTGGGGTTAGAATAGGTATAACTTGAGAAGGAGGATAATATTTTAGTCCAGTAACTATGACAAACTCCTTCCAACCAAAACAAACAGGCATGCCACAGTAATTTATCCACACCTCATCCATCTTATCTTTGTTTTCATACATAAACCTACGCTTGAGTAGTTCATATAACATTTTTATTTGGAAATGAGCATTATTTTCCACCGGTAAATCAAGATATTTCCTAAAACAGCTGTCCCTGAAATAAGCATCCAATTTTTGTTCTCGAAGTATTTTTCTGAAGGCGTCAAAAGATTTTCCCATGGCTGACTTAACCAAGAAATCACCCGTTAAATTTGCGGCACCATCACACTACATTCTCACAAGATAATAATCAATGCTGAAGGCTTTGACCAACTCTTTGGTGGAAGGGCTATTACCATCTGCATCATCTCTTTTGAAATATCCCTCCTCCCCATGTTCATCATATTCTGCTCTCGATTGAGATAACTCTTATAAAGCAAGCTCATAGATTGGTGGATGTAGCCTAGCTGCTTCACTTGTTCCTGTACTTGGACTTAATTTGGTTTCTGTTCTTTTGGGAACCATATTATCCAAAATTAGCAGAAACATAAAATAATATATTATTGTTGATTAATGCATCGTTAAAAAGGGATAACAGTAAATCTAATAAGCAAAATAGTAAAATAACAGTTGTAACAGATCACCGATCTATTGCACTAGGTAGTATATCTATTGCAGTATATAATAAAACTATTACAGCGGATGAGTACTCTGTCACAGCAATACAAAATATATCACTCATCTTTTAAGATAGATGAATAGCCTGTTCAACAGATCACACAACTGTTGTGACATCATCTGTTGTAATATATGAGTGATCTATTAGAACAGTTAAATAATCTGTTGCAATAATATAAAACATATCACTCATCTGTTGAGAAAAATAAATGGTTTGTGCAAAAGATCACACATCTGTTGCAATATATGAGTGATCTATCAAAGTAGTTAACTAACCTGCAGCAAAGACTGAGTAATCTGTTGTGACAATACAAAATATATCACTCATCTATTAAGAAAGATGCATGGTCTGTGCAACAGGTCACACATCTGTTGCAACACATGAGTGATCTATTGGAACAATTATCAATGGTCAATATTATTTAGATTTCTTCCAACATAGGGTCGTCTATCACAACAGATGAATAATCAGTTGGAAAAATCAAGTCGTGGATATTTTCTGTAGGAAGAGTTGATGGGATTTTATCCAACAGAAGGTTCATCTGTTGCATCAGATCATTAATTTGATGGTTCTTCCATTGCACCAGATGGTTAATTAGTTGCATCAGATTTTTTTATACGATACTTAATCTGTTGCAACATATGGTAAAGCTGTTGTATCAGATAGTTAATCTGTTGTATCAGATTATTAATCTATTGCATTAGAATTATAATCTGATGGTTCTTCTGGTGCATCAGATGGTTGATCTGGTGCATCATATAATAAATCTGTTGCATCAGATGGTTTATATGTTGCACCAGATAGGTAATCTATCGGAGAAAACAAAAAACAGTAGCACGATTTTGTTTACCAAAAAATAGCAATTTCACCATTTTTACCAAGAACAAGAATAGAACAAATCAAACCAAATTGTCATTTTATTTTTATAAACACAAACAATAAAAAGGCCATTTCAGACTGAATTTCAAATTAGTACAACAAATATTGAAATTGTTAACCAATACTATAAGAGAAGTTGACTCAAGTTCCTTGTTTTCTTCAAAACTAAAAAGGCCATAAATTTTTACTTGTGAAAGAAGAAAAGGAACGATGAAAAATTCAAAGCTGTTGTGGCCGGAGATTAAGGCTGTCACGTTGATTGAAGGTTGAATTCAAAAAAGAACTCGAAGCCTAACTATTTATAGTCAGATGTTGAAGTGGCCGAAGATTGAAATGAAAAATTTGCAGAACAGTTGGTTGGGAGAGAGTTGAGAGAAACTATCGAGAGAGGAATGAGATACAAGTTAATTGAATTGAAGAGAAAAACTTGAAGCCCAACTATTTATCGCCGGAGGTAGAAGTCACCGGGGGTTGAAGGGAGAAAAGAGGGGAACTCGAAGCCCAACTATTTATACCCGGAGGTAGAAGTCGTCAGGGGTTGAAGGGAGATATTTTGTAGAACTGTTGGTTAGGAGAGAGTTGAGAGAAGCTGGAGAGAGAGGAGAGAGTGGTTGATTTGGATTGAAGAGGGGAGTGGATTGGGTTGATTTGTATTTTTGAAAAGATTAGAAAGTTTTGAAAATATTAATCAAGTCCACAATTAACTTAATCAAGTTTCCTAATGATGTTTGACCCTATCTATTGGTCAATGTCACCAATCCTTCATTCAAGACTTAAAAGACACCTTTCCTTCAATTTTCTCACCTTTAGGGTTAGGTACGAATTTATTATTTATGTCGCTCTTTTAACAAATGAAGAGCTTCGACATTTCAAAATTAAAATGAAAAATGTAGTATGAGTAATATGTTAATGTTTCAGATGTACAATGGCCCAATGTGTGAGTGTCACTTCTTATTTTATCTTTAGTTTATAAATGGATAAATTTAGGGTTGTGCATTGGTCGGTTCGGTTTGATTCGATTTTATATATTATTGATTTGATTTATTGATTTTCAATTTATCAATACACTAAATCAATAACCAACCAATAAGATATTTGTTATCGATTTTCGATTTATTGATTTTGGTCCTTAACGGTTCGATTTATCGATTTAAAATCGATAAGAAACTGCTTCATTTTTTTCACCTTTTCTTTTTACTTTCATATATATATATATATATATATATATATATAGAGAGAGAGAGAGAGAGAGAGAGAGAGAGAGAGAGAGACATACACACACATACACACACACTATCTTCATGCATAAAAGCCTACACAAAGTACAAGTAGAAGCAAATTCAAATATATTATTACTAAAACAAACTTATTTTCTTTTTGGTTAAGTAGCAGTAGCAATCAATAACGATCTCTGAAAAAAGAAAATCAATGTAATTTTATAGTTTATAATGGGTGAAAACCCAATAAGCCAACAAGTTTATAAAGAAAAGAACAACACTAAGACAACAACTACAACATGCAAAAAAGTAATAGAGTATGTATTTAAAATATAAAGCCACTATTATATAACTAGGAATAAAAATATAATTTTACTATAATTTGATTGGGTTATCGGTTGAACCGTTAACTAAAAACTTAAAATCGAAAATCGAACCAATATTCCAATAAAACTTTTTGCTAAAATAGTTAAAAATCGTTAACCCAATAACCCGATACCGATAAATCAATAATGATTTTTTTAGTTTTATTTATTAGTTAATACAATTTTTGCACACTCCTAGATAAATTACATGAAGTAGAAAACATTCATATGTAATTACAATTCATCTAAAGTAGAATATTCATACGTAATTACATGACATAGCTAAAGTTTGAAATAATTAAATTCACCACCAAAGTTTAAATTAATAGCAAATGTATATGTATTTCAAGTAAAATGAATTTCGGGAGTCAAATACATTTGCTGCCTAAAATGTATTTTGATGCCTTATGTGTCTTTGATATGTATTTGATATGTCTTATGTCATATTTATTATATATTTTAGAGAAAAAACATCAAACCACGCCTAAATTTATTTACAAAACTCACTTTAACATTTTAACTTTATGGATAATTATCCCCCTCCCCTAAAAGCTTACAAGTGAATTTTGTATAACCCCAACAATTGATTTGACAATTTTTTTTTAAGTTCAGCACGTAATGACCAAAAAGAAGTGAAAAAAATAAGTCGTGCGCACTTTTAAATTTTCAGCCACCAACTTTTATTTTCTTCTTCCTCACACCCTAGTACCCCCTCTCTTCTCCTTCCTCTATTTTTTTTTTCTTTCACTCCTACCCATCAACCATCTCCAATCAAATACATATCAAAATATTCTCATGTGGGTTTCTGCAATAAGGTCATCTTCTTACACAAAAATCTTTCATAAAATATCTCCAAGAAAATTCAATTTATTCCATCAAAATTAAATTTCCTCACAAGCTGAATTAACTCCATGATTGTCTGATTCTTATTTTGATTGAACGCGTTGAAAACACCCATATAAAAGAATACTGATAAATTCGTATTGGGATTGACTCAAAGAAGAAAATCAAAAAAATGAAATTGAATCAAACAAAAATTTTCTCAAAAAATGGTAGCTACTTTAAATTTGACTAAAAAATTGCATTTTTTCTATCGATAACTCCTTTTACTCACAAACTGGAACTCAAAATCTTTCATATTACGATTGTAGTTTTTTAAGAATCAAATTCCAACGATTTGGGTCCAGAATAAAAAATAATGGACCTAAAAAAATTATCGAGTCGAATTTGAGAGGTTGAGGGAGATGGGGTGGGGTGGGGAGAAAAGAAGGGATGGGGCTGTGGTTGAAGAAGAAAGGATTTGGGGTTGGGGTGAGGATTGGGGGGGGGGTGCAACTTGCAGATCAAGGAGGGGGAGGGGTGTGGAGAAGAAAGTATATATATGTGTGTGTATATATATATATATGTATGTATGTATGTATATATATGTATGCATGTATGTATATTTATATGTATGTATGTATATATATGTATGTATGTATGTATATATATGTATGCATGTATGTATATTTATATGTATGTATGTATGTATATATATGTATGTATGTATGTATATGTATGTATGTATGTACGTATGTATGTATATACACTAATCTATGAGAATGTGTGTTGCACATTTATTTTAAATATATGACACTGATTATAGCAATATATTTTTGAAAAATTGTAAAGTCAACTGAATTAACAAAACAAAATCATATATCTCCAAAGAAACAAAGTTGACATTCACAATAATATATTAACTATATTTATAACGTTGTTACTCTATTTTAATTTTTTTATTTTGTTTGGATTATACACTTTTGAAAAAAAAGAACAATGAACATAACATGGTAATACGTTAATTATCTCAATTCTTGCAATCAACTTCTAGCCGTAGATTTGTTTTTATATATACTTACATTAATTGCCAGAAAAAAAAAAACTATACTACACTAATTTGATGTACATAATTCAGCTTCTAAATATTAGAAAAATAATCAAGTAATTATTTTATCTAATATAAAAATTAGTTTAAAAGGCTAAAAATGATGAATGATACACCCACCATTCCCTTTTAGAGTTAATAACTTAACTAATCACTCAACTATGAACTTTTATCCTATTTATTACTCTTCTATCCTAATCCATGTCCTTCACATGTACCTTCCTATCTAAGACCATGTCCTTGAAAATTATTACCATGGATCATGGCTGCATCTTGGTTGTCAATCAGTCATGTACATAACCATAGAAATATTTCCAAAGAAATTAATATCATGAGCATGATATTTAGTTGAATAAAAGTCTTATCTCTTCAACTATTCGACTTAACATATTTAATTTGACTAGGATTGAGATACGGAAATATTGACAAAAAAATATAAAACTTAATTTTTGGATCGCTTATCACAAATTCAAAAATTTTATGCATATATCTACAAATTGATACATATATGAAATCTAAACAATTAATAATAATTATATACTGAATAAGGTTAATGACCTAAATGATCCAAAGTAGAGGGAGGTATAAGAACAAAAAACAACAACAATGTAAATCATAATAATTGAATCACCTACCATATATAGATTTAAAAAGAAAAATAATAATAACTTGACTTACTTTTGTCTGCACTTTTCTTTTGCCTACAATAAGACAAACAATACCAAAATTGAAGAAGAACTACAATAATATTAAAAAAAAAATAATAAGTAAACTAATTAGAAAAAAGTTAAAGCAATTAACATACTAACCACAATTTGAATTAAAGTTGAGTTGAGCTTCATATATATTTTCAAGTATTAAAATTAATCTAAAATAATAGTAATTTGAAAAAAGTAGACAAGAAAATAAGAAGATAAGACAAGAGATGAGAGTTTTTCATTCTTTCAAATATCAAATGTACAAGTCTTTCAAATGTATCATTGCATGTACAATATGAGATCCTATGCCTCTATTTATAGTTCATATAGACATACAAAAGATTTTCATAACATAACATTAAACATGAACATTATTGGAGGGGGGGGAGGGGGGGAGGGGGTTAAAAGGTGTGAGAGTTACACCCATAATAGTGTGTGGAATAATGGAGGATTAACTACACATCATAGGAGTGACTTAATTCCTAATAGTTATAGACATCCTCCATAAACATATTATTTTATAACACTCCCCCTTGTATCTCCATAGATGATATGCCTCATTAAAACCTTACTAGAAAAAAATTCTGTGGAAAAAGAAATCTCTAGTGAAGGAAAAAAAGTACACATGTCTTATAATATGCATTTTCTTGCCTCCTTGTTAAAAAACTTGTCAGAAGATTCCATTAGAACAAAACTTAGGTCAAAGGAAAAAGAGTGCAACGCGTATTTTACTCTCCCTGATTCAAACATCATTTCACTTCTCAAAGATGACGCATCCCAAGCTTATATGTCAGCTTTCAAATATTATTATTGACTGAGGCTTTGTTATCAAATCATATTCATGAAGATATTGCATTCTTGAAATCAACTTGATATGTTGTTTTGTTATTTTTTTTGGATATGTTAAGCCTTTGAAATCAACCAAATAATTTTTTGACAATTACTTTATTTGTGACTTCATTATCACAAGTCATTTGCACATTGAACTTATTCGCAGCAACAATCAATTACTTGTGCAAATTTTTATTTGCATGATATTAAAATTGACCGTAGATCAAATATTCTTCTTGCATTTGTATAGTAAAAAATTCTAGGACAATATTTGTTAGAAATAATAAATTCATATCAATTATATTTGATTTCACTCACATTTACATAATAGTGAATTATGTCTTTCCTGAACATTAATAAAAATTATTATCTCATGTATAAAAACTAGTAGGATACATAAGTGCACCAACTGCACTAATACATGATACTTTCACAATCATTGAGATATTCAATGGATCAGACTCTTTTAAATCCTTCAAGGATATTCCTATAGTATTTTCCATCTAGCTAGACATGACAGTGATTCATTCTACACATTCAAAATTTTTATTTCATACATTGCCAAATTTAAAGAAATCTTATTGCATCCACTATAGGAGGTCACATCTCCAAACAATAATGTCAGGATCTTTGTGAATAACTTTTATGCCCCAAGACACAAGTTGTACTTACCTTATGATTTTACTTTTCGCACAATCACCTGTTTGTACCCCACTGGCATTACATCTTAGTTTATGGGATAATTCAAATTCATCACTTTTCAAGTGAAATAATATTGAATTGCGTATTTTATCTGTCCATGCGATTTGACAGATTTAAGTTCAAGACTCTGTTACCATTTATAATGGAGAGTGCTACATTATACCAAAGATAGTGTAGATGGTCATTTGATATCGGTTCTAATAAGACATGACTTATTGAAATTTCTTCATTTTATCATTTTCAGGCATCTAAACCTTTGACAAGATTTTATGAAGTGTTATGCCATGGTGCTCTTTTAAAGCATCACTTGCCTCATTATCAAAATCATCTTAATCGTTTGCTCCTCTTCTTCTTTAAGGAGTTTTACATTTGAAATCAATAATCGGTCTATCACATTTCAAGCATGCCACAGTCTCTGCCCCTTAAGGACTTCTCATTGGAGTATTTACAGCTGAATTATAACATAGGGTCAGTCTGACAATGAACTTTCAACATTTTGCAAATCATGAATTATCTATTGAACTTCACGATCACCTTTTTTATGAGGATCTATATAATTCATTCTATACATTGCAGCTATTAATCATATCTCACCCTAATGTTAAAAAATCTAACATTTAACTTGACCTTATTTGGAAATCTATCTTTGCGCATGGTGGATATTGTACATTTAAATTTTTAGATGAATCTAATTGGTTCTTGACCCTGAACCAATAATATAGGAGAACTTTGTTGTCTTGATGCATACAATTATTGCTACATTTAAATAAACTTGTCTCATATCAAATTTTTTTGGGGAGATTTATTTTCATAACCACTGATTCAGCTATAATTGGAAGCACACAATTTTCTGCTAAATCAATCAGCATTATCAATTTTTATAGTTTGAAATCATGTTCTCAATTTAACATTGTGAGAAAACTACCTTAAAAAAATCAAATTGCAAATTAATAGCAGCGGATGTGACCAATTATATATGCATCTCATTTCATAGTAAACGGTCACATGACAGGTAAAGATCTCATATTCACTTTATTGTACATTTCAAAAATTTAGGGGATACGACCATAACCTTAGCTGGTATAATATTTTACCGTGAGAACGAGCAACATAAGAGAATTCTTGAAAAATCTTTTATTTCTTCAATGTAAAACCACATGAATTCTCAATTATATTTTTGCATCACGTTTGAATCGAAATGGTCAACCGATCGTGCCAATTTATATATTTTTTGTAAATTTTTAATTTACCGTCGCATGTGATTTCATCACGATGCCCATATTTGTATCAACAAACATGAGAAAAATGAATCGACTTTTTCATAAATATTTAAAATTCATTTCGATTTTAGTAATATGAAGATATAAAAACTTTTCATAATTTATAGTTTAAAATAATAATAATTTCTTATCTTGTCAATTTTCTTAAAACTTTAAAAGTTTTTTAGGAGACTTACTATGATATGAATATCACAAATAATTTTATTCCTTCGTATAGTAACATATTAGCTTTTTGAAGCTATACTTGTGTACTACCTCATATTCCAAAACACCATTTGTATGGTAACATTCTCCTTTAGGGAGAAAATTATTATCATTATAGTTAAAATCATTATATGCAAGACCTCTTTCTTACTTTACTTTTGCCTTAAATAATTTATTTTTATAATATTTGATAAAGTTTTTTTTGGCGTATCATATTTACGCGATCAGTGACAAATTCATTCGATCACACCATAATATTCATTTTGGTCACAACCAAAATATTTATAGCAAGAATTACTTCTTTCTTTTAATCTTTGATAGATCATGATAAAACATACTGTAACATCAATGTCCTTTTTATACCAAATTAAATTTTTTTATTTCTCTCAAACTTTCCATAGAGGTGAGTTTTGGTGTTTATCCAATCATATATAAGCACATCCTCATTCATAATCTTTACCACATATTGACATTTTATTTTCAAAAATGGCTAAACATTCATAATATGTTTATTACAAGTCACATTCTTTTCAAGAAATGGACTAATTCATTGTTTGTGCTTCATGAACGTATTATAAGTTCATTGTCGTTCATTGTTCATTTGTCATATTTACATGACCCTTCCCAATAGTATTTTAAAAGGTTAAGTGTATCACCACTTTTTATTTCTTTATTTTGATGGAGGTTTTCTAAAATTTATCGAATTTGTTTATACTACTACCGATTGCCCAATACCCTGCCTAGCAATTTAATGATAAAAATAACCTTCATCTTTTGAAGGACTATGTTGAGATTCCGTAATGTTCTCTCTTTTACAATTACCACAATGATAACTATTATATTTTTTGTTCCTTCACTTCCATATATATTAAATCACTTGTCTTCTTTATACTTATTACCCAATGTCATCACATTCACATTAAATAATGGAGCAAATCAATATGGCGAATTTCATGTATTTTCATCAAAGTACATATTTTGTCATAGTCATTATTATATTATCACTATGGTGCATTAGGACTTAAATCAAATGTCTTATCCATATAAAATTACCTTAGATCATAATCCGTAGTGACTTAAATCCAATACTTTATTTTTCATGATGTATCAGGATTCTAACCAAACGGTGTCTTATCATCTTGGCGCAATAGGACTTGAATCCATCATCTTACCCTCAACCAATGGCATAACAAACCAAATGTATAACCAAAAGATAAATGTTGAATACTATAAATATAATATGAGTTTAGTTCGATAATAAAAAGAAGGGATAATACCCTTGAAAATACCTGAACTTTGACTAGATTTTTAGTTGAGCATACTAAACTTTGCAGGGGTCCTATTACCTACCTAGACTTTTTTAAGTGGAATTAATTCCCCTCCGACTTTTTAAAGTGGAATTATTAACCTCCCAAATGCAATACCCAGTTTTTGGTAGCTGGAGGTGTAAACATGCGCTCTTTCTTCTCCATTTCATCATTTTCACCATTAAAATCATATTCCTCCTACAAAAAACAATGATAATACTATAAATAATTCTAAAATATTGGTAATGATACAAATAATTTCATATTTGTCCTACAAACAACACTGGTAATCGTCATTTTTTTACCATTTTCCCACCAAAATCTTGATTCTTAATTCTTGAAATTTAACTTTTATTTAGTTCATACTACTATTTTTTTAAGAGAATTTTTTCTCAAATTTCATATTCAAATCGAAAACTTTCTTCAATAAGTTTATTCAAATCGCAAAATCAGTAACTTATTTTTCCCAGATGTCGGAGCTCCGGCGAGACCTGGCCGTCGAAAAATTAAGAAACGACCTGTTTTCCTCTCTTGTTTTCTCTCAATTTCTCACTGTCTCTCTCGATTCTCTCTCCCTTTCTCGATTCTTCTCTCTCTCAATTCTATGGTAGTGTGTGTGTGTATGGTTAGTTGTCTTCACTGTATGTGGAATGAATACAGTGATTATGTGAGTATTATTTTAATAAAAATAAAATAAAATAAAGGTTTATATTGAACTAAATTATTAGACTTTCGAAACTAAAAAATTGAACTAAATAATTGTATTCAACAATGAAAATATGTTATAAACTTCTGAAATACATTGAACAATTGAAGACTTCCGGAAGAAATTTTATTGAAGTCACTTCTGAAATAAAGTTGAAATTGAAGTGTAGTACATTGTTCAATTTCAATTCAACAATGGAGCAACCATTTTTGAAGACTCCATTATTGAAGAAACGAAATAAAGAAGAGAGAAGTGAAAGAATGAAAAAATAAATAAAAAATATTAAACTTTTAAAAATTAGAAAATTAAGGGGTTGTTTGACAAAAATTTTTTTTAACATTTTTAACACTTTTCACGTGCTCAATGTGCGTGACTAACACGCAATGGATCAAGTGGAAGATCTATGCCATTAAAATACGAAAAAGAAATCTGGGGGGTAACAGCCCCCCCTTCTGCAAAGTTCAGTATGCTCAACTGGTAATCCGATTAAACTTCAGGTATTTTTGTGAGTATTCTTCCTAAAAGAAAATATGCACAGAATAAATTAATTAGGATAACATGTTGTAAGCATATGAAAATCTAGGTTAAAATAATTAAACCTCTTAAGAATCATTTTGTCAAAGTTATTACGAAAAAAACTAATTGACCAGTTATAATTCCTTGCATCATGTTTTATGAAAAACGTTAATTTGTTGCCATAATTCCACCTGTCCTTATTGCCCCATATTCTCTATGGTGTTTAAAGATGGTCAATTGCTACTTCAAAATTAATCAGAAAATTACACTAGAGCCTGTAGCCATGATCTTACATGTGCTAACATTGTGAAGCATGATTAGTAAATGTAGTAGTAAAATTTATCACTTAAAAAATAGCAAACACTTATCACATGTTGTATTTAAGAATCAAATTTTTATAAACCAACCAACATCAAAGAAGAGAAACTCACTACCTCCACGATCTAATTGTTGAATTAATCTTACCTTTAATTTGTGAGTTTCATGCTGATGACATATTAAAATTAATCTAAAATAGTAGAAATATGAAAGAAGAAGTAAATAAGAAAACAAGGAGACAAAACAAGAGATGAGAGCTTTTCATTTTTCCAAATATCAAATGTACAAGTCTTTCAAGTGTATCATTGTATGTACAATATGTGATCTTATGCCTCTATTTATTGTCTTCATAGTGACATACAGAAATTTTCATAACATAACATTGAACATGAACATTATGAAAGAGATTAGAAGATGTGACAGTTACACCAATAATTGTGTGTGGAGTAATGGGGAATTAACTACACATTATGGAGAAGATGGGTGGGAGTAACTTAATTCCTAAGAGTTATGGACATCCACCATAAACATATTATTTTGTAATATCAAGTCATTTATATCGATTCAAAGTAATTTATCATGCATGTGGAGGAAACAACCAATAAAGAGAGGAAACTAAAATATATTTTCAAGTCATTTATATTGAGTAAAAATTATCTATCATGCATGTGGAGGGAAACAACCAATAAAGAGGACTGAGTCTCTACTTATATTACTCCAAGCTTGATAACACACAAGAACTTGATCTTTATAGCGAATCTCAGGTTTTCTCATCTGTGTAAAATAACTGTAAGCCCCTATTCAGTTTTTTATTTTTAATAAAAGATGGTTTATATATAGATTCTATCACTTACAGTTCATGGTCAACTAGGATCTTTTTTGCAGCGTGACCTGTTTTTCTTGGAGCATAATTATGTGGAATTCATGATTTAATAGGAAAGGAAGTGTATGAATCCTAATCGAAAAATAAAAGAGAATTGCCTAGTAATGAGTATTAATTAAGGTAAATCCATACAAATTTTATAATATAAACTTAAAAAATTGTAGCCCAAGTCTAATCCTTTTTTAATATTCTTTTTCATATATTTTAGGACTCATATATTTATTTATTTTCATATTTATTAAGGTTCTACATATTTTAGGAGTCCTTAATTTAATAAAATAATAATTGAGAAAAATTATAAATAGACGATTTTGTTTAAAGCAGAGACTTTTAATGAAGGACAATTCTATATATATATATATATTGGGGGAGAATTTTTTTTTAAAAAAAATAATTTATTGACGTGGCTCCAACATGACACTTGTATAATGCACTTTCCGTAGTGAGAGTGGTATGATATTTTTGGGGTGATATAAAATTCATTTGAAAGTTCTTTAAGGGAGAAAAATTATTCGTTAAGTTAAAGTGATAAAGAAAGTTTTGTAGACAAGTTTGTAGACATTGAAATTTTGTGGACTCTACAAAAAGAGTTTAATTTTGGTTAGAGTTCTTGGGGGCTATTTTACCCTAAATCTAGCTTTGATGGCTACTCAACCTAAACCCTAAATTATGCCTATATAAAGGGGGCAAATATCCCTTTAAAGAGGCATCTCCAGTATCCCACACATTTATGGGATATTTACAAAGAGATCAACAATCTTCAAAGTCCCAATAAATTCATGAGATATTTATAAATCAAAACCCTTCCTTCTTGATAATCAAATACATCAAGAAGATACAACCTCTCTCCTTGGAGATCAAATCCAAATGTTCCTACGTTCGAGAAATACGCCACTAACGACTCTCGAATTACGGAGAAATCCATATCCAAATTTTCATACATTCGAGAAATATGCTACTGACGACCCTCGAATCACGGAGAAAATTAAGAGAGAAGAATCAAGGGGGAACAAATTTGTACCCCCATTGTTTATCAATAAAACTGTTGTTTTTTCATATTTTTATTTATGGTTGAAGTTTATTTTCCATGAATTAAATTATGTTGGAAACAAATTGGCACGCCTAGTGGGACCAAATCTACCCTTCATCTCTTCTCTCACAAATCAAATATGCAAATCTGTAGCAGCAGGATCGTAAAGATGGAAGCGGTACTTCAAGACTCGTCTTTGAGTTTCATCAATTCTACACTCTGACAAGCCTTGAAGTAGGGACCATTTGTAGACATTGAAATTTTGTGAACTCTACAAAAAGAGTTTAATTTTGTTTAGAGTTCTTGGGGGCTATTTTACCCTAAATCTAGCTTGATGGTTACTCAACCTAAACCCTAAATTACACCTATATAAAGGTGGCAAATATCCCTTAGAAGAGGCATCTCCAGTATCCCACAAATTCACGAGATATTCACAAAGATATCAACGATCTTCAAAGTCCCAATAAATTCATGAGATATTTATAGATTAAAACCCTTCCTTCTTGATAATCAAATATATCAAGAAGACAAAACCTTTTTCCCTGGAGATCAAAGCTAAATGTTCTTACGTTCGAGAAATACGTCACTAACGGCCCTCGAATTATGAAGAAATTCATATTCAAATCTTCATACATTCGAGAAATATGTTATTGACGGCCCTCGAATTACGGAGAAAATCAAGAGAGAAGAATCAAGGGAGGAACAAATTTGTACCCCCATCATTTATCAATGAAACTGTTGTTTTTTCATATTTTTATTTGTGGTTGAAGTTCATTTTCCATGAATTAAATTATATTGGAAACAAATTTTAAGGGTGTTTAATGTCTTTTCTCTATATTTTCTAGAGCAATTTTCATAAATTCCAACAGTTTAGTATCTAATTATATAAAATCACGACTGTTTTGATATTTATATAAAATCTCAATTTTTCCTTCATTGTCGTGATACATAGCTAAGACTCACAATATATCACCATATAATACAAGTACCGATACATAACTCTGATGTATTAATATCACAGGGATACATTCACATACATATATAAGACTAATGTATCATTACACAAAAGGCATTTTGATACATGATTTTTATAGATTTTCAACAAAACGCATCTTTCTTATGTATCTGTAACCTAATATTCAGTAATATACATAACTTTTGTACATTTGGTGGAGAATCGCGTGATGTATCTTCTTATTCTTTTCTACCAGATACATCATTCTTATGTATCTCCAAACTCTCTTATCAGACACAAATCATTCGAGATCTGTATATGAATTTGTACGGAGCATTCTAGATCTGTTTATACATTCAAGATGTTATGTAAACTTCCTTTATTTATTTGTGAGATTTGAATCGAAACAAGAGCAAAGTAGAAAAAGAAGAAGAAATAAATGAGGGGATCAGGACCCAACCCGTTGTTCTAATTGAGGAATAATTTCTACATAGGTGCTTATCAAGCTATAATTAACAACAGTGATGTATTTAATCCCTCTCAAGAATACGCTGTTGAAAGAGACACTCTTGTTTACCGTTCTTATATTGCTCTTGACAATCATTCAGGTTTACTCTCTTCTCCTTCTTCTGCGTTTGGTCATTATATGTACATTCTTTTTTTTATTGCACCTTGTGACCGTGTGAGATCAATATGCAGATTGGGGAAGAATCTGGCGAAGGATTTTGGTCGAAACATTAGGAATTAGGGTTTTGTAGCTGAGAGGTTGAAGTTTTTTGCAGCCTCTTCATAACTTTTAATATTTTTTTTAAAAGACAAAATGGAATGGGTATGGGATTTGGGGGTAGATGTGATGTATCAACAATTTGAAGAGAGAAAGTAAGATCCGAGAATTTTGTAACTAGTTTAAGGAGTTGGGATTTTAAGTAATATTAAGGTGTGGTATTATGTAAATTTGTCTATATATGATGTGTTTCATATGTATTCAGTTACTAGTGCTTTGCACGTGTGTCTCACGACAAATAAAATTATTAAAAAATAGTCACTCATGTTAATAATTCCATATCTATTTAAATCCTATAAACTATAATATGTATCTTTGAACATGGAATTGTCAATCAAAAATAGATGATAATTTATTATTATAAATATCAAATTTATACTAAAATTTGAGAAAACTTACCTCAAGTCATAAGCAAGTTTATATCTTTAATTATAGATACTATAACAATTATCTATCAAAAATTTATCATTGAAAACCTTAGAAATATACTGAAATTTTTGAAATCTTATCTCAAATCATAAGCAACTAATGAGCAACTAAAGGAACATACTTTGAGATGAAATTGAGCAACTAAGAACATGGAAAAATTAGTGCTACAGGAATAATTTACTTCATGAAATTAAGAGTATATAGATTCAACCAAAATTATCTTTATTGAATCACAAAAAATATATAATGTACCTTCAAAACAGTGACACTAAGTCAAACAATTGCTCACGGACAAAAATATTGTCACAATTCCAATCAAAATAAAATAAACCTGGAATTTTTGACCAAAAAAAATTACACATATTGGGCTTTGTTAATTCCAATCAAAATAAAATAAACAACCTTGAAGTTTTGACCAAAAAAAAAATTTACACATAATGGGATTTGTTAATTACACATTATAATGTCATATACACGTGCATATTATGAGAGCAACCACAATAACAAATTAATCAAATTAAAAAAGTGTTACGCAACAAACAATAGAAAGAACAATAACAATAATAAAAATAAAATAATATAATAATCGACAAACAAAAGTTTTCAAAATCTAAAAGAGTTAGCTTTCGACACACAAAAGTTTTTATACACAACTAAAAAGCATTGAAATCTTAAATATCTTACTGACTAAAAAATTAAAATACCTTACATTGAGCATGAAACGTCGAGATCATATGATTCTATTAAGAATTATTTTAACATTAAAAACGAAGAACATATAATACCATATATAAGTGTAAAAACGGATATAAAATTGAGTAGAATCTCTAGGCTTAGATTTCTACTCATACCATTAGGAAGTGGCTAGTCCACCCAAATTACATGATGAAGCATACAGTGACATCTCTTTACAAATTAGTAGGCCTAATTAGGTTTTGTATTCCTTTCAAAAGTCGAAATTACAACTCCTGATTAATATAAACTAATACTTCTAGTTATGGTATACTATAATCCTTCCGTAAATACTTTATTCATTCCATACGTTGAAGTTACAATTACTAATTAATATATAATTTGTTAATTTAAAAAATTAATTTTTAAAAGAAAAAGGGGTGAAAAGACGATTTTGTGTAAAAAAAAGACTTTTAATGAAGGGCAAAAAATTCAATTCACTTTTCTAAAGGCCTTCACACTTTTAATATATTATAAATATAGATTATAGATTATAGATATAGTTGAACTGTTTACGTAGTTCTATTCAACAGATGTATTTGATGTCATGCGCATTTGTATATCTATTTCCAAAACGTGTTTATATTCGTAAGTGAATTTCGAAAGCCAAGTATATTTGCTGCGAAAAACTGCATCAATCATATATGTATTTGTATTCCTACGTAAATCTCGAGAGAAAATACATTTGCTGCCTAAAACTAGCTACATAATTAACCATATTAGTATGACGATTGATTTATTGCTAAATATTAGATGTTTCTAAAGTTTTTGACTTTTTATAAATCAGAAATAGTTCTAGGATTTTAAGTTAAAATAAATAGTTTCTTTTGTGTGAACTTATTTTCTTTAATATTATGTCAATGTAGTTTATAGTAGGTTATTTCCGTATATGTATAGGCATAGCCACTTCGAGAGTTAGAGGAAATAGGTGGAACAATTTCAAGTATGTATAATCTATAATCTATATCTATAATATATTAAAAATGTGAAGACCCTTAGAAAAGTGATTTAAACGTTTTGCCCTTCATTAAAGGAGTCTACAACAAACAAATTATCTTTTCACTAATTTTCTTCAATTATTATTTATTTTTATAATATTTAAAATAAAGGGGTTGTAAAATATTTTGAAAAGATAAAAATATTTTTTAAAAATTGAAGAAAAAATATTAGGAGAATTAATATTTAAGGAATTCTAAAATATATGGTAAGAGAAAGATATATTTTAAAAATTAAGAAATTCTATAATATAAGTCCTAAAATATTTGAAAAGAAGCTATCCAATTTTGGTAAAAAAAAAAAAATTCAAACTTAAAGTGATATTAGAAAGGATTTAGTCCTTTAAAATAAAAAAAAATCAGAAGCCAATTTTTGTACACTTTTTGTTTGCAACTTGTGAGGATCGTTCCCAAATTTTTTATATTTTGGACTTTTTTTATAAAATTAATAAAAAAAATAAAATCTTCGATATTTTGGTAATTTTTTTTGAAGGAAAAAGGTTTTGATTTCTCTAAGATTTTGGACTTCTGTAAATTGAGGATCCTTTCTAATCATTCTCTTCCAATTGATAAATTATAGGTGATATATGAATGTTGGTTGGCTTTGAAGAATTTTTTGTCTAAAAATTTGGTTTAAATTAAATTATATTATTTTGATATTTTATATGATATTATTTTATTGCAATTTACAGGTGGTAGATGAATGTCGGTTGACTTTGAGGATTTTTTTTGTATAAAGATTAAGTTTAATTTTGTTATTTATTATATTGATATCTCTATTATCCTATTATTTTGTATGTTCTATCGGACTTTGAGAAATTTTTGATAGAAATATTAGACTTAATCTTCTTGTCATAATTTCTTACTATTTATTGTTTTTCTGCTTAATACAGGTGATAGATGAATGTCAGTCGACTTTGAATTTTTTTTGTAAAGATTAGGTTTAATTGTATTGTTTTGATATTTGTATTATGTCATAGTTTACAGGTGGTAGATGAATATCAATTGGCTTTGAAGAAACTTTTTGTAAATGTTAGATTTAATTGTTGTTTTGATATCTCTATTATTATATTGTGTTGTTGTAGTTTACAAATGGTACATCAATGTCGGTCGACTTTGAGGAGAAATTTTTTGTGTAAAGGTTAGGTTTACTTGTGTTGGTTTGATATCTCTATTATAATATTTTTTTGAAGTAGTTTACAAGTGGTAGATGAATGTTGGTTGGCTTTGAGAATTTTTTTGAGTAAATGTTAGGTTTAATTGTATTTTTTTTATATTTTTTGAGTAAAGGTTATTTTTTGAGTAAAGCCTAGGAGGTTAAAAGGATGACACTCCTTAAGGCACGAGTATAAACTGCATGTCCACTCCTGGACCGCAAGAGTATATACTGTGTACGGCTAAAAAAAAGGATGAAAATCCGCTAGGTTGAAAAACTCGAAAGAGGCAGCCTAGGCAAAAGTTAGGACACAAGAAAAAAGAACTCACCCAGAACTACGTTGTGACTTGATCCTCTATACTGAGGTACGTAGGCGCTTGGAATTTCATTCTGAGTTCAGTTACATGAGTGTCAAAAAATATATGTCCCTGCTTGATCCGTCGTATGAAAATCAAGTCTGCATACATCTCAATTAAGTTTTGGAATTATGTCAAATACTTGTGGCTTAATGGGGGCAATCCATCAAAAGAAAAAAAAAATTCAATAGAATTTAGAATACCTAAAGCCTACAATTGAGGCATAGATCTACCACACATACAATTATCACTTACTAGTTTAGGTGTACGTGCTTTGCACGTGTATATAGCATTAATTAACAATAAATATATATTAAAATAATAAATTGTTATGTGTACGTTATATTATTAATGAAAAGATTTAAAAGTACAACATTAAGATTTAAGGTAAAAATGTACATAATGAAGAACATGATAATTAACCATACATTTTCTAACATCTCCTTTAAATATTATAGTTGTAAGTAATAAACATGTAAAATATATTAAAATATACTTTAATTTTGTAATTTTAAATATGCTATATGAAAATTTAGAAATAGAGTATTCAAAAAAAGAAAAGAAATATTATTTTTCAAAACAAACTAAGAACAAAAAAACAAAACAAACAACTGGGATAAAGTAAGATATTGGTGTGCTAGGGTGTGTGTATATATATGGAAAGACATTTGTGTTTTGTTTGTTTATAGGGTGGGAAGAGTAAGGTCAAGCATGTAGTGACCGAAGAGCAATAGCAACCAGCAGGTCACTTATTCAAATAGCCCGCTCATAAAATTATGCTTCAAATGCCATAAACCATGTATGTCACTTAAGCAGAAAATCATGCAAGCACTTTGTCTTATTATTATGTTGTAGTTTAAAGGTGATACATGAATGTTGGTCATCTTTAAGAAATTTTTTGTATATAAATTGATATGTCGATTATCATATTGTTTGATTATAGTTTATGATCAATTACTATCTATTCATTTTATTATTATCCATTTTTTCCTTCTACTTTCATATCTGTTCTGACATGACCCGAACCAGGGCCTAGTTATGTCGGACATCTCAAGTAGACCCAGATCGGAGACCGTCCCCAATACCTAATCATAATGTCTTGCACCCTATGTCGGACGAATTTCGAACATATAACAAGATAGAATAATAAAACCAAATGCTAATACTAATATTAAAACAGTAATTAAAGTCTACAACCCAAAGACAACAACCTCAATCAAACATCCAACCAGTGTCAACCCCAATGCTAATACCAATACCCAGGTTGACACCAATACCGACACCGCCCATGCCCATAGTAGTGCCACAAAGCTTCTAACCAAATACAAAGAACATACGGTCGGGATATGCCCCTGATTATAGCCAAAACCAAAGTTCAAAAAATAGAAATAATGTAAATAAGTTCATATCATGAAATGGAGTCTTCCAAAATATGGAAGCTCACCACTTCAGTCTGACACAAAGCCATCCCTAAATCCAAGTCTCTGAGCAGGAGGAGTAGTATGGTCGGTTCTTACATCGCGTGGGGATACAATACCCAGAGACGTTTAACAGAGTGAACATTAGCATGTACTCAAGAATAAGGATAAAGTAATATCATTATTCAAAACCAAAGTAAACAATCATATGCAATCACATACATATATACATATATACTATGCTGGGAAAGGGAACTGGGTTTAACATGCATTTAAAACCTTAACCTGTGTTGTGGAGCTTTGCCGTCCTAAAACTACCCACGGGTTATATGAGTTCAATTCCTCCTGCTAAAAGGGCCCCAGTGTGTGCAGCCACATGACCAGAGAAAAGAACCTGGGATGACTAGTACATCTCTTAAATATAAAGTGCGACATCATGTACACGGTTACCAAGACCAAATCTCACACCGAAAAATATGATTTTACAGTTTCGGTCCCCCTGGGATCTCCACCTTCCACGTCTTAGGTACACACTCGCCTTTAAGACCATATTAAAACCATTTACTAAGAAGTCTTTTGTTAGGAATTAACCATTAGTATCATCATACCAAAATTAGAGCTTTCATGTCTATCCATTTATGTCATACCAAAGCCATTAAAGCAATTTGACTCCAAAGTTTCCAATTTAAACCCAGACCAGGGCCACCAAGGCCTTTCCAAATATTTTAAGACTATCTAAACCAATTTAGGTTTCATTATCTTTTTATACAATGCAAAGGTTTCAATAATAGTCAAACTATGTGACAAAAGCATTCTTATTGACATTTTGACAAATATGTTGAGGGCATATAATTTTTAAAAGCCAAACCAAGTATAAATTTACTATTCCATGCAACCACATGTTCAAACCATAATTATAACATGAAAAACCCTAAGAAAATGTGGGAAAACATTATCCAATCAAGAACAACCAAAACCCCCAACATCTATTTCAAAACAAAATAATACCATGAAAAAACATTCATTAAAACATGATTTTAGTTAAAATAACAATAAGGGAGGAGTAACATGCCTTAAACACCATGAAATATGGAGAGAAACCACCATTGAAAGCCTTAATTGACCCCTTTGAATAAACCCTAGCCTTTTCTTGACCCAAAAGCTTGAGAGAGATTTGAGAGAGTTTAAAGAGTCTATGATTTAGAGTAATAGGTTAATAAAGTTCCAAAAAGTGTTTTATGTCATGGGGTTAAAAGGATTTAAGAGGAGAAATGTACAAAATTCCCCCAACTTATACTGTAAAAATCTCGCAGGTGGGTATGAGTTGACCACTCTAACTCCTCACTATATCATACGACTGGATGGTACTAGTCATAACCAGAACAGAAAGTTGGACACCCACACATTGCTATGTTGGTTACTCAGACTTCACCAACAAGCCCATGGATTTCTTTACACTCAGTGCTTGAGTTAAGTCGCAGCACGACGCGAGTATCACGACTACGCAGAATAAATCCTTGAGGGTCATTAATACAATAAATCACCGATACTAACCTCATGTCAGTTGGATATTTCATAGACTTTCGGATATTGAATGTTGTCTCCTAACCGTTGACTCAAAATTTTAGCTCACCCTTCTCCATTCAACCATAGCTCTGCTTGTGGCCATAAATGGTCTTCCCAAAATAATAGGCATTTCGGCGTCAATCTCACAGCCTAAGATGAAGAAGTCAACAGAAAATAAATTTGAACACCCTAAAGATCACATCACACCAGATTCCCACAGGCTTTTTCACTGTGCGATCAACCATATATAGCCGCATCGAAGTCGATTCCAGAGGGTTCAAGCCTAGTTTCTTAAAGACAGCTAGCAACATCAAATTAATGTTGGACCCTAAATCACACAAGGCTCGGGCAAATCTGGATGACCCAATAGTGCATGGTATAGTGAACACCCCGGGGTCACCCATTTTCTGCGTGAAGGATCTAGTCGTGACTGCACTGTGATGGTGCATTCCCTCAATATATTTAAGAGTTACACTTTTCTTCATTGTGACTAACTGTTTCATGAACCTGGTATATCCAGACATCTGCTCTAATGCCTCAATAAGAGGTAGGTTTAGGCTCAACTATTTCAGCATCTCAATAAATCACTTAAACTTACCTTTCTCTTTCTTCTGCATCAGTCGCTGAGAAAAAGGTGGGGGTGGTCTCGAAATTTATCTTACAGCTGGCTTAACAATCAGACCCTTACCTTTGTATTTAGCAACTGTATATCTATGTATTGTCACCTTCTCAAACTCAGCAGTATTTGTCTCATCATTAAAAACTTTTGTAGTATGTAGTGGGGGATCCATAGTAGTGATACCACTCCTCGTGGTAATAGCAAGTATGTGACCATCGTTTTTTGAATTTTTCATAGTGTTGTGCGGAAGGGTCCCTGACTGCCTCGGGTTTAGAGTTGCTGACATCTGCCCAAACTGGTGCTTTATCTGCCTGATAGCAGTGACATGAGATTCGACCTTCTGGGTCAATCCTGAAATATCAACCTTAATTTCCTTAAGGTTGGTCTCTTGATTTTCCTGAACCTTCACCAATTTAGCCATCATCTCCTCCATTGTAGATTCTACATCGTGTCTACCAGGTGGAATGTATCTATGTCCCTTCTCTCTATAGTCATCCTTATTCCTCTGATGTGTGAGCAGATGCTAATATATTTGAGACTTTTAACTGAGAATAATTGTAAAGTCTTAAGCAACTTTTGTCGTTTTTTATTGTTTTATATTTGATTTTGCAGTGGAAGTCAAGAGGCAAGAGAACCAACAATGATGGAAAAAAAAGAGTTGAAATCTGAAGCAAATAAAAAAGAAGTATGGTTGATGACATTCTCGATAAGTCATCAGCACTTTGATAGGTTATTAGCTTCATCGTCAGCCTTAGATAGAGATTGGACTTCAGTTGGAATTCCTGACAACATTTGTGATAGGCCGTCAGAAATATGATAAACCGTCAGAGTCGCCGTCAGCCTTAGACAGAACATGGGAGCTGAGGTGGACAAGTAACGACATTGTCTGATATGTCGTCACAGTTTTGATAAGCCATCAGGATTCACCGTCAGACTTAAGAAGAAATTGTAAAAATTGAAGGAGAGCTGACGACATTCGAGATAAGTCGTCAGCCTCCTGATAAGGCGTCACACATATCGTCACCTAATCTGAGAAGAACACTGAACTCTGTGATTTTATTTCCATAATTAGGCTGAAGTATTTAAAGCATAGTTTAGGGTTTTATAAGGGGGATTATTATTCTGAACTGATTTTGGAACGCACGTATTTTTTTATTTTCTCTCTGGTTTTCTTGGCTTGAACAAAACAATTAACTTTGAAGAGATTATCATTAATATTTTGGGATTTCTACTTTGATCTAATCTGAGAAACACTCGTTGCTATTCATCTTGCTGTAAGTTCATCTTTCAAATTATGAATTTAACTTGTTGTATCAATTATTACATTATGAATGGCTAAATCCCTTTAACCCGAATTATAGGATCTATGGGTTAGGTCTTGGTAAGTTGCTAAGTGTTTAAGATTCTAAAGGTAATAGGACTCCTTGATAATTCCGAGGTTTAATAAGAAATCAACTATAGTAGAAAGTGAATTATTGACAGGGACTTGGAATCTACCAACCTTCCATTTAATAATTGACACTGTAACAAGGTTAATTAACCTGAGGTGAAGTCTGGTCAGTGAACATAAATTCACTAAGTCCGAGTGGATTAGGTAATTAAATGCTTAAGTAGGTCCAAAGACATTTAGGCATAACTTCGATAAAGACAATCTGTTGTTCCTACCTATCGTGAGAATCTTGAATCACTATTAGCATATGTCAAGTATCAAAATCGATAGTGAACATAATTCTGGTTTTTCATAAATTCTTGATTACAAACACTGAAACTAAAGTGACCAACAATTATTTGCTAAATTCTCATAACCCCCAATTTACCAGAAACTACTAACTATCAGTTGATTAACTCACATACAACTCAGATTCACACCATATTCCCTGTGGGATTCGACCACAACCTAGTTGGGTTATATATTAACAACGATCACTTACATTCTCATTAGAGAGGTGTAGTTTGAGCATTATCAACAGTCACCATCTCGATCTCTACTACGATCTCTATACCTATCATAATAGTTTCGACCTTGGTTTTCTTTTCCTTGGGCTCAGAAACCCGCCATCTAAAGATCCAAATACTTAGCTTTCTCTTTCAATTAAGACTCATATTCTTTAGAAGTTAACCCCTATGCTGCTACTGCATTCACTTTCTTAGAATTTGTTACAACAAACTGCTTTGCTAGTACCCATAAATCAGACCTTAACAATGCAATTTCTTGTGCTACTGTATCATCAGCTACTCTTTAGTAGAAAAAAAATACCTACGGCATAAGTACCAGATCCCCTTTTAGCCTCCTGAGTTTTCCACCCTCGGTTAGTAAGTGAGATAAGATCTAACATCTCGAAAACTGCCTCCCAACATAGTCTCATAAGAGCTACTCCAGAGATGGTGTCTGCCATGGCTTTGAAGCTGATGTTCAAGGCTTTGTAGAATATCTCCGATAAGCTTTTCCCTGAATACTGATGATTGGGCTCGAAGTTCATCTTCTTCTTAAATCATAACCAAGCCTCGTACATGGACTGTGAATGCGGTTGTCTTAAATTATATCCTTAGGCTACAACATCCTTAACGGAGGAAAGAACCTATTTAAGAATTGTCTGCATAACTCATTCCAAGTCGTGATAGAGCCTCTTGGCAATTCCCCTAACCATAAAGAGGCTTCTTATATAAGTGGGAAGGGGAAAAGCCTCATTCTAAGTGCTTCTTAATTTCCCCCTGGATAGGTATATGAGCTATAAACCCCAAGGAAATTTGCAAGGTGCAAATTTGCATCATCTGTAGGTAATCCTGCAAACACACCCTTTAAATTTCGAAGTTGGATCATGGCACTCGTGATGTCAATTTTGATACCTGGGGGCAAAATAGAAGAAAATATGGCTCTATTCTCCGTTGGCTCAACATATCCCATATCTTCTTCATCATCTATATATTACTGCACATACTGATATGCAGGGATGACTTGAACACGAGCACCTCTAGCTCTATCTTGATTCCCACAGAGTGCTGCTTGGTGGTCTACTGCTTGTCTCTGTTCAGCTAGATCCACATCCCTAGCTATCCTCTAAGATTCTTCAGCCAATATTTTTTTGGCTTTTAGTTTGAGCTTATAGCTTACCAGTCTGTCGATCAATAATATTTTGTACTCCCTCGACAGGAGGTACAATATCACAAACCCTTTCAGGATTATCACCTCTCTTCGGCTCAGTCATTCTACCAGGTGTTTGTAGGGTCCTCTCTAGATTCGGATTCACTGGGAATAGGGGATTTCCTCTACTCCATGTTCTAGGCATACACCGGTGTATGCCCAACTAAGAACAAAAGTAAAGACTAAAAACCCAAGAACTGTAATAACCTCAATCCCCAAATTAACATCGTCTTCCTCGAGAACGATACTAATATCTTAATGATGTCCAAGCAAAACCTCCTTTTAGATGACAATATGATCATTTTCAAGATATAGTAACCCAACGAAGGTTGGGGTCGAATCCCAAGGGATCACGTGGTTTGATCGATCTCAGTGGTTACAGTCTATGGGCAAAATAAGAAAGTAAATAGGGAGATTTGTGTGTAGTCGTCTAGAACATAGAAAAATATTAACTTGGTTGAAAATCAGTCTTGAGTGAACACTAGGATTGCGTTCCCCCTGGCATATCAACTCTGTAGGTTTATGTGCGTTGTCGAACCAACTCAATACCTTGCATGCAGAGCCGATAAGTTATGTACCTCCTACAGTCTTTTGGACGAGCAGGAAGATTTCACCTTTTACTTATTAAGTCTCAGAGTGTCGTATTACTAACCCTTACCCTAGTCCCAATTATCTATCACCTTTTGAGTCTCAAGTTATTAGATGAAGGCTAATAGTCTTTCGCATATACCGTTGTGCTGCAATGGATCAACTATTAACTCCCCAAATTACTATTGTCTTTATCTTTTATAGTTACTACCCCTTTCTTAGAGCAAGTAGCAATATCTAAGAGGGATCCTAATTTGTGCACCCATTAAGAAATCAATCATATCGAAGATAAAGCAATGCGTGCCATAGGTCCCTCAACAATCACACTTCCCCCACTTCGTCAATTTGCTAAGGTTTCCACAACCCTAGCTATAGGTTTTAGCCACTCATGATTGTGAAGAAATCCATAGAAATCATGTTGGAAAGCAAAGATAAAATCACAATGATAAGATGAAAGAAAACCCACAACCGTAAACCGAATAATTAATCAAAGTCAATATAATGGAATCCCAAGATCAAAGATGGATCTTGAAATCAAAATATGTTTCTAAGTGTTTAAAGTGTCAACTCTCTATCTCTCATATATCTCTGACTAAAAAGTACATAAAAAGGTATTTACAAGAGAAAACCCTAAAAACTAAGCCTGAATGAAATAGGAGAAAATCGGGTCGGTGGCCACCTACTTCCTGCACCTGCGGTCTGGTAGGGTGCAGGTACTACCATTGGCCCAGACAAAGGGCGCAGGTAGTGGTATCAAAAATCGTACAATGTTCATCTCTCGAGATTTTGAATTTCTGGCACTTGCTTTTTGTAAATGCGGTCTGTAGGTCCTACTTGCATCCACATGTTGACTTGGTAGATGTCGGGTGTTAGTTTTTCAGCTCTTCTTCGACACTCGAATATGCATTAATCACGATCAAGCTGGAAAACATCCCAATCATCCATAATCGCTCCAAAAGTAACCAAAAATGCCCTTTTCACCATTTTCACAAACTTGTCATTCAAATCATTATTTTCTGCAAAACATACCCAAAACAAATCAAATCTAACAAAAAGCCCTTAGAAACTTGAATATTTTTCTCATTTTAAGCATCAAAAGTGCTATATTTCTATAGCACATAAATACTATGTTGGGAAAGGGAACCGAGTTTAGCATGCATTTATAACCTTAACCTGAGTTGTGTAGCTTTGCCGTCCTAAATCCACCCACGGGTTATATGGGTTCAGCTCCCCCTGTTGAAAGGACAAGTGCGTGAACCGCATAACCAGAGAAAAGAACCCGATATGAATAGTACATCCCCCAAATATAAAGTGTAACATCATGCACACGGTCACTAAGACCAAACCTCACATCGACAAATATGAGTTTCCAGTTTTAGTCCCCCCGGGACCTCCACCTTTCATGACTTTGCTACACCCCATCTTTAATCCCATATTAAAATCATTTACACAATCCAACCATTTACCAAGGAGTCTTTTGTTAACCATGAACCATTGGTATCATCATACCAAAATTAGAGCTTGGAAATTTATCAATTTATGTCATACCGAAGTCATTAAATCAATTTGACTCCAAAGTTTTCAATTTAAACCAAGACCATGGCCACCAAAGCCTTTCCAAATATTTTAAAACCATCCAAACCAATTTAGGTTTCATTAACTTTTTATACAATGCAAAGGTTTCAATAATAGTCAAACTATGTGAAAAAAATATTCTCATTGGCATTTTAACAAACATGTTGATGGCATATAATTTCCAAAAGCCAAACCAAATATCAATTGACCATTCCCATTCAACTACATGTTCAAATCATAATTATGACATGAAAAACCATAAGAAAACATGGGAAAATATTATCCAATCAAGAACAACCAAAACCCCCAACATCTATTTCCTAACCAAAACAATACCACAATAATACCATGAAAAACCATTCATTAAAACATGTTTTTATTTGAACTAACAATAAGGGAGGAGTAACATGCCTTAGACACCAAGGAAGTTGGAGAGAAACCACCCTTGAAAGCCTTAATTGATCTCTTTGAAGAAACCCTAGACTTTTCTTGACCCAAGAGCTTGAGAGAGATTTGAGAGAGTTTAAAGAGTGTATAATTTAGAATAATAGGTTAATGAAGTCCCACAAGGTGTTTTATGACGTGGGGTTAAAAAGAGTTAAGAGGAGAAATATCCAGAATACCCCCAACTTAAACTGTAAAAATCTCACAGGTGGGTACGAGTTGACCCTCCAACTCGTCACCACATTATACGACTGGTACCATCCAGTTGTAACCAAAATAGAAAGTTGGACTCCCACACATTGCTCATCATAAGACTTTATTACCCCAACTCGTGACCTGACCATACAAATCTTATGGTCCAGTCGTACTCAAGACAATATCAAAAGGGGTTGGACACTAGACAACATACAATTAGACTATAGCACTTGTACCTTATCCTCACGATTCTTAGTGAGCCACTCATACTCAGAGCCAAGTCAAGTCACTAAGTTTCAGATTAAGTGAAGGATCAACCCAATGACCCATCACCAAACCATACGACCCGTACCCACCAAGTCGTAACCACAATAAAAACTCAACCACCAAATACTGGACACCTTACGAGTTGGGTCACCTGACCCATACCCACATCATAGACTCATATATTGAGTCATTTCAAGGATTGTGAGCTCAAAGCTCGAGAAATTTTCAAGGGCCAAAACCTAAGGTATTTCAATTGTCCCCCACTTGGATCATTCTTCCTCGAATGATGGAACAAGGCAGTACAAACACGATTTATACCCTAACACCTCTACTCTGACCTTTAACTAAGTTAGAAAATAAATATGCAAGGAAATCAATCTTTCCTTTAACTAAGTTAGAAAACACAGATTTTATGAAGAACATATAACTTCTGCATGAATTTTCGGAGCAAAAAATAGGAAAGGATACTTGGACTTTATGTTCTCTTCAGCTTCCCGTGTAGCCTCTTCAACCTTGTGGTTATTCCATAGAATCTTTACCGAGGCCAAGTCCTTGGTCCGTAACCAATGAATCTACTGATCCAAGATGTCAATCGGGATCTCCGCATAAGACAGAGAATCCAAAATACAAATATCCTTGATAGGCACAATTCACAACGAATCACCTGTAGACTTCCTCAACATAGAAACATGGAACACCGGGTAAATAAAGCTCAAACTAGAAGGAAACTCCAACTCTTACGCAACACTACCAACCCTCATCAAAACCAAATACGGACCAACATACTGGGGACTAAGCTTCTTCTTCTTTCCAAACTGCATCATTCCCTTCATGGGAGACACCTTAAAAAACACTCTATCCTCAACCTCAAACTCTAACTTCCTTCGCCTAATATCTGCATAGGACTTTTTATGATTTTGGGCAACCTTAAGCCTATCTTGAATCACCTTTACCTTATCCATGACTTGGTGAACCATATTCGGGCCTAACATCTCCACCTCACCAACCTCAAATCAACCAATAGGAGATCTACACCTCCTCCTACACAACGCTTCAAATAGAGCCATCCCAATGCTAGAGTGATAGCTATTATTAAAGGCAAACTCTATAAGAGGCAAATGCTCAACCTAACTACCACTATAATCAATCATGCAAGCACGAAGCATGTCCTCCAATGCCTGAATAGTCCTTTCTTCTTTCCCATCTGACTGTGGGTGAAAAGCAGTACTAAGACTTACCTTAGTCCCCAAAAATTTTTGAAACAACCAACAAAAATGAGATGAAAACTACGTACCATGATCTAAGATGATAGAAACAGGCACCCCATGAAACTTTACATCTCTTGAAGATACAACCTTGCATAATCCTCAGCCTAGAAATTTATCCTCACTAAAAAGAAATAAGTAGACTTTGTCATCCTATCCATGATAACCCAAATGAAATCAAACTGATTCTGAGACCAAGAAAGACCGATAACAAATTCCATATTGATCACTTTCCACTTCTATATAGGCAACTCAATTTCTTGATACAATTCTCTGGGTCTCATGTGCTAAACTTTCACCTGTTTACACATCATGCATTTAGCCATAAAGTTGGTTACATTCCATTTCATATTGTTCCACCAATATATCTCTTTAAGGTCATGATACATCTTTGTCGAACCAGGATGCATAGCATAGCGCGACTCATGTGCCTCGGCTAAGATCTTCTCTCGTGAATCATCTACATTAGGAACACATAATCTTCCTTGGTACCACACCATCATCACTAATATCGAAGGCCATCACCTTTTGCCCACCTACCTCACCCTTGATCCTCGTCAAGACAAGATCTAACACTTGCTTTATCTTGATCTCAGCACCAAGAGACTACTGCGCTACCTCCTGTTCAAAAACATCACCATTCTTAGAGTCTAAGAGACAAACTCTAAGGTTAGCCAAACGATGAATATCCTTCACCAACTCTCTCTTCTCCCTATCCACATGAGCTAGATTCCGTATGGATAACCTGCTAAGAGCATCAGTAACTACATTAGGTTTACCTAGATAGTAGTGAAGACTTATGTCATAATCCTTGAGTAGCTCAAGCCATCTCCTTTTCCTAAGGTTAAGCTCTTTCTGAGGAAACACATACTGCGGGCTTTTATTATCAGAAAAGATATCCACATGCACTCTATACAAAAAATTATGCCAAATTTTCAACACGAATACCACAACTAAAAATTCCAAATCATAAGTTGGATAATTCCTCTCATGCACCTTCAACTGTCTAGAGGCATAAACTATCACCTTACCATGCTACATCAAAATACAACCAAGCCCCACGTAGGATTCATGACAGTAAACCAAAAACCCATCAGCGCCTTTGCGCAAAGTCAAAACCAGAGCCGAAGTTAGCTTATCCTTCAGCTTCTCAAAACTACCCTCACAAGCATCAAACCATAAGAACCTCACCTTCTTTAAGTCAGCTTAGTCAACGGGCAGCTACAAAAGAAAAACTCTCTACGAACCTCCTGTAGTAACAAGCTAAACCCAAAAAGCTCTAAATATCGATCAAAGTCGTGGGTCTAGTCCACTTCTTAACCACTATAACCTTTTGCAGATATACCCTGATCCCTTCATTAGAAATGACATAACCTAGAAAAGTGATAACATTCAACCAAAATTCACATTTTGAAAACTTGGCATACAACTGCTGCTCTTTCAATGTCTGTAATACCACACGGAGGTGATTGAAATGATCTACCTCACTCTTATAGTACATCAGAACTGATGGAACACAATGACGAATAAATCTAAAAACTGATGAAAGTTCCTTTTCATCAAATTCATGAATTTCGTTGGGGCATTGATCAACCCAAAAGACATAACCAAAAACTCAAAATGCCAATACAGGGTATGGAAGGTAGTCTTAGGGATATGTACCTCCCTAATATTGAACTGATGATACCCGGATCGAAGATCAATCTTAAAGAAAAATTTTGCACCTTGCAACTAATCAAACTAATCATCTATCCTTGAAAGGGGGTACTTATTCTTTTCTGTCATCTTATTCAACTGCCGAAAATCAATACACATTCGAAAGAAACCATCTGTCTTACGCACAAATAACACTGGTGCACCCTACGAGGACACACTAGGATAAATGAAACCCTTGTCTAAAAGATCCTCTAGTTGCTCCTTAAGCTCCTTAAACTCATCTGGAGCCATTCTATATGGAGGAATAAAAAATGGATGAGTGTTCGAAAAAAGAAATCCTAAACTCAATATCCCTATCAAGAGAAACACTAGAAAGGTCATCAGGAAAAACCTCAAAAAAGTTATTCATCACCGGGAAAGAATGCAAGAAAGGACCCTCCGAGTTAGAATCTTTAACTCAGACCAGATAATAGAGACACCCCTTGGATATTAATCTCCGAGCTCTAAGATATGATATGAACCTCCCCTTAGGAGCTAGGGAACCACCCTCCCACTCAATAAATGGCTCATTAGGAAATTTAAAGACAACTTTACGGGTTCAACAGTCTAGAGATGCAGCATGAGTACAACCAATCCATCCCTAATAGAACATTAAAGTCAACCATATCTAATTCAAATAGAACCACCACAGATTATTTACTACCAATAGATGCCACACACACCTATAGATTTTTCTAGTAATCACAAAGTAACCTACCGGGGTAGAAATAGAAAAAGGGTCTAAAACACACTTGGGACCAAAACCAAAAAGCACAGCTACAAATGGGGTAACAAAAGAGAGAGTGGACCCCAGATTAAGTAAATGATACACATTATGGGAAAAGAGTTTCAACATACCATTCATGACATCAGGCGATGCCTCAGACTCCTGTTAGGTAGTGGGAGCATAAAGATGGTTCCGACTAGTGCCAGAGCCAGATGGTGCACTCTTTGGTGCCGGAGTCGATGAAAAGGCAATTGGAACCTTGTTCGCCCCGAAGAAACCTTGGCCACTGGACAGTTCTTAATCATGTACCTTGGTAATCCACAGCTGAAACACTTATCCCTTCCTTCTTTACAGTAACCCCGATGCAATCTACCACAAAATCGGCAGAGAGGATATAATGGAGTTGACTGAGCCCCACTAGCCTGAGATTAGATTGAGCCCTACTAGCCTGAGATTGGGCACTCTGTTCCTTATAGTTATCGCCACCTTGGAAACACCTGTCACCCAAGGACTTTAAGTAGGGAGCACTAGCCATCAGGTAAGACCCAAAATTGTGCCACTTCTTCTTGGACCATTTAGCACCATCCCGGCCACTCTGCTGTTGGCCACCACCTTGCTCAGAAAATCTAAATTTCTTGCCCTTCCTCTCTACTATGTCAACCTACTTTCTCTTTTCTTCCTCTACCTGTTGCATGCATACCACCAAGCTAGAGATATCATGTCCTTATTTAACAATGAAGCCTTACTCTCCAAAATCAAGTCTTAGAACAAATTGGAAGCAAACTTCCTCATCCTCACCCTCATACTAGAAATTAAATTTAAAGCATACCATAATAACTGGTGAAACTTTAAGGCATATTCCTTGACTGACATCATTTTCTTTTTCTACCACACCTAACCTTCTCCATACCCATTTTACACTACACACCCCTATGATAGCCACCCTCAACTTTGGCTTTTTGCCTATGTTGAGATGCACAATGTCCAAGAAGGACTAGGGCCAAAATAGGTTCATTGTAATATAAATGGGAAAGTGAAAAGTGTAACAAGAAAAATAGGCTATAAGGCTTAAAATAGGGATCAAGGGATACAATTCACACATGAAAGGTCAATTAGGCTAAATATGGACTAGAATAAAAAATGGCCTATGATCCTTTCCTAACCAACTATCCTTCAACCAAGGCAAGACTAACCAGGCAAGTTCTAAATTTAACATACAAAGGGAACTAGGTAGCATCTCACACTTACATAGCACAGAGTAAATATCACCAACTACTACCTATTTAATTTTTGCAATTGTTAGCAAATGGTTATCATGTCCCTAATACTTATGCCATAACAAGATACGTAGAGTTCACACATATTTACATCATCACAGTTCCAAATAATAACATTTTGGAGGGCTATACAAAATAGTCAAATTCTGACTACTGCCCTAAATACTCAAAATCTCTTAATTACACAAAAATAACACAATATAAAGAAAAACACAATACGACACATAATTATCCTAGATATGTCAATTCTATAATTATACCATGACCTACAAGAAAAAAAGCACGACAACAAAAACCCACGACAGCAAGGCATGCCCACCCCTTACTAAAAATTATGCATTGTCCTTAATGCGTTAAAACAAAACAAAACATAGGAAAGTGAGAACATACCTGGGACGGATTAAGTGCTTGAGTTAGAAGCCTTCTCAGAGGAGGCCATGAAGGTAAAAAGAGGCGGTGGTGGTGGTAGTGCACTACTGGATGATGCACTCATTGTTATAGTGTCATGTCTCTACCTATCTATGAATACAGTCTCCAAATAATCATGTCTGACCCTTTTAAGGGCCTCCTCTTGTGTTATAATAGGATCTTGTAAATCGTGAAAGTGACCTTTCTTGGTCTCAACTACTAGAACTTTCTCATCCTCCTCTACGAAGAAGTCAAATTATCTCAGTGCATGCAGAGGTGATATTTTGACTATATAGGTATCATAGAGGGAGTAGCTGCAACACGACTCTCTATAAGAGAGCGTACCTTTGCTCGTAGGATATAAAAATCCTCTCTCATCTAAATTAAATTAGGTACAGCTGTCTCAATATATCGGGATATAACCCATATCTCTAGCTCGTCAATTTGGTTCTAAAACTCGATATATAGCTCCGATAATGCGGCTCTATGAGCAGCCTCCCTGACCCTTGATCTCATCTGACTAAAGAGAGTAGTTATCTCAGTCTCGATAACCTTTAACCGAGCAGCTGTACTCTCTAGCTTTTCACTAGTCTCTATAAAAATGCACTGGATACAGTAATTATACCTATTGTAAGAGCTTTAGTAGATAGGTGAGCATGCTCTGTAGATGCACCAACTGACTCTTAGGTCAATGTCGGGGCTGAAGTAGAAGTAGCTTATGTCCTCTCGCCCTGAGTACTCAAATTTAGAGCATCTCTCTTTTCTTCTATATACATGTTTATACCAATACCTGCATCATCTATATGGGTTTCATCAAGCTTTATAGAAATTAATGGCCTCTTAGACTGTGCCTATGGTACTGTTTCCTGATGTTTAGATCTTCTAGAAGTGTCTGGATGTGCCAGACCCTTCATGGTCTTCGTTTGCGTAGTTGCGGTAACAGTCACCCTCTCATTAATACCTAGTAACTTAGGAACACCTGCCTCATCATATAGCCTCTGAATCATACAAGGATATAGTAGGTTAGTCAGCTCACCAAAGGCTCTATCATGTAGCGTATTCCTGAGGATGGTAGGAAAATCAATATCATAACCAACCATCAAGCAAACAATTAATGCAACTCTTTTCCACCTCAATGTGTTATATGAAGTAGTGGGAAGCAGGCGGTAACGAATTAGTAACCACAAAATCTTTCTTCTAGTATCAACAAGACCTTTTTTATCACAGCTGAACCCTCAATCCATTGGCCTCCTAACCCTGTAGTTAAATATAACCGGCTATCCACCTAGCCATCTTACCCTCTCAGCTCTATGCTCAATATCCTGTGTAATATGATGATCTCATGCAATCCTTAGTTTGTGGTCACACTCTGCTGTAGATACAGGTGTAGTATAATCTTGACCGAACATGACTTTGCGAATAGTCTCCTCTCTGACATCAACTCTGACCCCTCTAACTAGTGTTTGATCAAGTTATGGCTATCATACAAATTTGATCAGGCTTGGATGATGGCGCATGGGAAGGACTACAATGTCTTTATAAGATGCATAAAACTCCCGCACCATAGCCCAGCTGCAAGAATTGAGTGGCCTATTTATCCACCCGAGATGATACCTGTCAAATGCTGCCCAAAGCTATGGTAACTACTCTAGCCTTGATAATTCTATCTGGTGCTCCTCATAGATAAAACATGTAGGACTACTTAGCTCCAAACATGACTATCAATATTATATATCTCACACATCCCAGCCATACACCATCTCAGGTGTCCTTTCTTGGGAGCCGCATCTGGGGTAGGTGCAGGTATCTGCTCTGGCTGTGCATCATGGGAAGCCTGTGTTGTACCCTCCTCAGACTGAGATACCGCTGATGACTATTTCTGCTCAACCTCCTTAAAAGAATCCTGGGACCCCTCCTCAGACTGGGGGTCCTGAGCATCAGTATGTAGAGTAGGCTCAAACTCAACCTCATCATCATCGGATGGAGGAGTATGTGGTGGTGATATCCTCGCAAACTTCATCCTCGGTCAGGCTATGACTGACTAAGAAGCCTAACGAGTCTGTCTTCGTGTGAATTTGTATGTCACTGTAATTGCAGCATCAATATAACGCTGTCTCGGATACTCTTCAACCAAACCGCTAAGCTCAGAAGACTCTGCCCGTCTTCTCAAAGTACCAAATATTTTCTTCTTCACTGTTTTAGGTGCCATGTATACCTGAAAACCAAATATTAGTTTCAAACAAAAATAAGGGATAGTGAAAGTTGAAGAGAAACTTAAAATTCTAAAAGTTCAAATTTATTCTTAATTTTCACAACCCTATAACCTATGTGAAACTCCAACAAGTCCAATGTATACACAGTAATAAAAAAATCATGACTTTCAAAGCAAATAAACAAGTTCAACTCATGGCATTACTTTCCGGTTAGGGCCTAAACTTGGAATTTTAACTCGAAACAAGACACTACATCATGATTTTAGGTTATTTCAAGGATCCATAATACAAGCATGATAGTTTTAATATTTACCAATGCATTACACATATCAACTTGTTTCAATAATAGATAAAATATTAAATCACCATTAGGAATTAAGAAAGTTACCTCTTATATGAAAATTTAGAAGAGAATAATGAACTCAAGCAAAACCAAGATTGAGACTTGTTTCTAGCATGTTTGAACAAGTTGGTATCCTAAACAAGTTTCAATTTTACCTTTTATTAAGTGTGAGGTTGGTTTATATTTAAGGTGAAAAATTTGAATTCAAAAAGAAAATTGAAGTTTTGAGGATTAGAATAAGTTAGAATGAGGATTAGAATATTTTTATATAGGTGGAGGCTGTAATAGGCCATATTTAAAAATTGGTAGGACCAAAATTTTAATTAAAAAGTGGCCCAAATTTGACCTAACTGCAGCACCTACTTACACCATGTACTCGTAGTCGGGTCTGGGTGCAAGTGCCAGGCCAAAATTTTTGGCCCGCTTTTATGCAATACGGACTTGGCGTATTGATATTTTTCCAGATACTTATGGCTCCACAACCTAAGTTTTAGGTCCCAAAAGTAAAATTAGGTGCCAAAGTCCACACCTTCCATTGTTCATCCTCAAAATTTCAACTTTTTAATTTCCTACTCAACTTACCGTGTGGGACTTGTGACTATGATTGGCTGATCACACAGTCCCCTTAGCTAGAAATCAATGAATGTATCAATGTTAACCATATTCCATGTAAGATCCAAAATCTAAAAACCTACAACAACAAAAATGTAAACACTAAAATATAGTGGGTTACCTCCCACTCAGCGCTTGATTTAACATCGCAATACGATGTGGCTACGTTGGTTACTCAGAATTCACCAATAATCCCATGGATTTCCTCACACTCAATGCTTGAGTTAATGTCGCAGCACGATACAAGTATCCTGGCTACTCAGAATTCATTAAGATATCCATAAAAATATCCTCGAGGGCCATCAATACAATCAATCATCGATACTAACCTCATATCAGTTGGCTGCTTCACAAACTTTTGAATGTTAAATGTCATCTCCTAATCGTTGACTCAAAATTTCAGCTCACCCTTCTCCATTCAACCATAGCTCTGCCTATGGCCATGAATGGCCTTCCCAAAATAACGAGCATCTCGGCGTCAATCTCAAAGTCCAAGATGACAAAGTCAATCGAGAAAATGAATTTAAACACCCTAATGATCACATCATATGAGATTCCCACAGGCTTCTTCACTGTACGGTCTGCCATCAATAGTCGCATCAAAGTCGGTTACAGAGGGTTCAAGGCTAGTTGCTTGAAGACGGCCAGCAGAATCAAATCAATGTTGGACCCTAAATCACACAAGGCTCAAGAAAATCTTGATGACCCAATAGTACAAGGTATAGTGAACACCCCGGGGTCACCCTTTTTCTGCGCTAAGGACCTAGTAGTAACTGCACTGTGATGGTGCATTCCCTTAACATCTTTAAGAGTTACTCCTTTCTTCCTTTTGACTAACTATTTCATGAACTAGGCATATCCAGGCATCTGCTCTAATGCCTCAAGAAGAGGTATGTTCAGACTCAACTATTTCAGTAACTCAATAAATTACTTAAACTTACGTTTCTATTTCTTATGCATCAGCCGCTGAGGAAATGGTAGGGGTGGTCTCAAAATTTGTCTTACAGCTGGCTCAACGATCGAACCCTTACCTTTGTCTTTAGCAATTGTATATCTATTTATTATCACCTTCTCAAACTCCGCAGCATATGTCTCATCATCAAAAACTTTTGTAGCAGGTAGTGGAGGATCCATAGTAGTGATACCACTTCTCATGGTAATAGCAAGTACGTGACCATTATTTTTTAAATTTTACACAGTGTTGTATAGAAGGGTCCCTGGCTGCCTCTTGTTTAGAGTTGCTATCTGCCCAAACTGGTGCTCTAGCTGCTTGATAGCAGTGGCATGAGACATGACCTTCTGGGTCCATCATGAAATATCAGCCTTAATTTCTTTAAGGCTGGTCTCCTGATTTTCCTGACCCTTCACCAATTTAGCTAGTATCTCCTCCATTATAGACTTTACATTGCGTCTACCAGTGGAATATATCTATGTCAATTCTCTCAATAGTCATCCTTATTCCTCCAGTCACCATCTCGATCTCTGATACAATCTCTAGACCTGTTATAATAGTTTCGACCTTGGTTCCCTTTTCTCTGGGCTAGAAAACCCATCATTTGATGATCCAAATACTTAGCTTCCTCTTCCAATTTAGACTCATATGCTTTGGAAGCTGGCCCCTGTGCTGCTACTACATCACTTTCTTAGAATTTGTTGCTACAAATATCTTTACTATTTCCCCTAAATCAGACCTTAGCAGTGCAATTTCTTGCGCTACTATATCATCAGCTACCCTCTGGTCGTAAAAAGTACCTATGGCATAAGTTCCAGATGCCCTCTCAACCTCCCGAGTTTTCCACCCTCGGTTAGTAAGGGAGATCAGATCTAACATCATAGAAGCTACCTCCCAATGTAGTCTCATTAGAGCTCCTCCAGAGATGGTGTCTGCTATGGCTCTAGAGCTGATGTTCAGGGCTTTATAGAATATCTCCGATAAGTTTTTCCCTGAATACTAATGATTGGGCACCAAGTTTATCTTCTTCTTTAATTGGAACCAAGCCTCGTACATTGACTCTAACTGCAGTTGCCTTAAATTATAGATCTCGTCCTTAGGCTGCAACATCCTTGATAAAGGAAATAACCTATTTAAGAATTTCCTGCACAACTCATGCCAAGTCAAGATAAAGCATCTTGTCAATTCCCCTAACCATAAAGATGTTTCTCATGTAAGTGAGAAGGGGAAAAACCTTAATTTAAGTGCTTCCTAATTTTCCCTTAGATAGGTATATGAGTTATAGATCCCAAGGAAATTTGCAAGATGCAAATTTGCATCATCGATAGGTAATCCTGCAAATGCACCCTTTAAATTTAAAAGTTGGATCATGGCACTCGTGATGTCAAATTTGATACCTAGGGGAAAAATAGGAGGTACTATGGATCCATTCTCCATTGGCTCAACATATCCCATATCTTCTTCATCATCTACAAGTACTTCACATTTTGATATGCAAGGATGACTTGAACACGAGAACCTCTAGCTCTATCTTGATTCCCACTGAGTACTGCTCGGTGGTCTACTGCTTGTCTCTATTTAACTAGATCCGCATCCCTACCTATCCCCTGAGCTTCTTCAGCTGCTCTCCTTATGGCTTCAGTTTGAGATAATAGCTCATTATTCTATTGATTAATAATATTTTTTACTCCCTCGATAGGAGGTACAATATCATGAGCACCTTCAGGATTATCACCTCTCTTCGACTCAATCATCCTACCAGGCATTTGTAGGATCCTCTCTAGATTAGGATTCACTGGGAATAAGGGATTGCCTTTACTTCGTGTGCTAGGCATACACTGGCGTATGACCAATTAAGAACAAAAGGAAATACTAAAAACCTAAGAACTGCAGTAACCTCAATCCAGAAATTAACATCGTGTTCCCCGGGAATGATGCTAACTTATTGATGATGTCAAAGCAACATGTAATATCCCAAAAATCCAAACCAATATTAGAGCCATGTACCAAGATCATGCATAGTAAATCATGGTTATTTTATATTTTTATGAGTAGGTTAGATGTATATTAAGGCTTCAAATAACTTCCAGCTAACAGACGAATCAAAACATTCCTTACCGATTGAATTCTTGAGAAGGATATTGGTATAGTCAACTTCAAATGAGCATATCTCTCAATATACTTGGGATTTTTAAGCTTATGACCTATCAACAGATATATAATTGAATTGTCATTCCAATGATACCAATTTTACCTAAATCCAATATCAGAGAAAAGAGTTATTCCTGTTTTACTCCAGCATGTCAGGCTAGAAATAGTGTGACGACATTCTTGGTAGCGCACCACATTTGTGACGCCCTACCACGAAGGTCGTCAACCTTAGGCAGAAACCAGCTCCTAAGTTATGACATTCGTGGTAGCTTACCACATTTGTGATGCCCTACCACGAAGGTCGTCAGCCTTAGGCAGAAACCAGCTCCTAAGTGACGACATTCGTGGTAGCATACCACATTTGTGATGCCCTACCACGAAGGTAAGCAGCCTTAGGAAGAAACCAGCTCCTAAGTGATGACATTCTTGGTATCTTACCATATTTGTGATGCCCTACCACGAAGGTCATCAGACTTAGGCACAAACCATCAATTCCAGCTCCTGTGTGACGACATTTTTGATAGCTTACCATATTATTGACGCCATATCACAAATGTCGTCAGCTATGATTTTCAACAACTGAGAATTTATTTCATAAGGGTATTTTGGTCTTTTCCTTCACATTTCACGACTTATAACCCTAAAGAGGCATAATTTTTCCCATTTTTCTTTAGTTAAGCATCTTAAAAACCCTCTCTTACACTCTCAACTATAAGATTAGGGTTTTCTCTCAAGATCATCTCCTCAAGAGCAAGCCTAAGGAATTTTTCAAGAAACTTCATAAACATTAGATCTCTTTCAAGATTCAATCACTAAGGTATGCGTAGTGTTCATCTATGGATTCAATTCTTTCATAGAGTTCAAGAATCATGCTTTTAAATGTTATTTCGTAAACTTTTGTGGTGATATAAGTATGTACACGTTGATGATTTTTGTTCAAGTTTCAATATGATATCTAAGGATGATTTTCATGGAATATATGTGATTGTTGGTTGAAAATCATGAACTTTGGGTGGGTTGAACTAATGCAAGTATGAAATCCACCTATGCCTTAAAGAATGCATGTAAGATGTTTGATAAAATGCCTAGGATGTTAGAAGTTCATATTTACATAATTTCATGATATCTAAATGACAAGTCCATGTTAGCGATACACTTCAATATGAATGCCCATGCTATTTATGTATTCTTATGGTGATAGCATGAAGCATGTATGATGATGGAAATATGAATTTTCTGTGCGAATTACATCCATGCTTTCCCTACCATGTTTGAGGTGTTGATTAAATACATAAAGTATACTATTCCCTACTTATGATATAGCAAATTATGGACTCCAATCTTGTGATCAAGTTATGTTATGTATGTCAGTTTTCTTCTATCGAGTCCTGGGGGTATTCGTACACGAGAAACATAGTTGTGTGCCTAGAGCCATGTCATGTTGTCACGATAATATTAGTCAAGCTATAATCTATAGAACTCAGTTAGTCATGTGACTCAGAAACCTCAGAAATCTCATGATCCCAGTTAACTATCAGATAATAGTACTACTCCATCAGTCAATAAAAGTCAGTTAATCTATTCATGTACAGTCAGTTGAATCATGTTTAGTCTCTTCAGATGGGAGTAGGAGTTAGCACCGAGTGAACCCAGGGATGGGAACTCACATGTATATGAGGCTGTGATTCTTAACAGTCATCCTTGCATTTCAAAACTATGTAACCAGCATAGGTTGAGACATCGCATCTTGTTATATGAGGGTAGATGAGGTGGCTTAACCTGTTATATGAGGGTTCCCACCGTTCTCACTAGAGTTACCTGTTATATGAAGGTTGCTCACATGTTATCCTTACCAGTGGTGCCGTATTGACACCCTTCCAGTAAGGGCAGAGATTGGACCCTATCTTAGCCATTATGGAATACATGGTGTATGTCAGTTAAACAACTACCTCCCACAGTTTCAGTATCAGTCTCAGTAAAAGAACTCAGACAGTTCTTCAGATATCAGTATACCAGGACTATTAGATATGGTCAAATTCAGTTATAGCACAGAACTCAGAGAGTTCAACTAGATTCAAGGCTGTCAGATACAGTCATCCATTTATCAGAACTATGGTTCCAGCCATGTATTAGCATACAGATTTAGCCATCACGTACTCACGATCTTAGTTACTATGTATGTATGTTTGTACTATTACGTTCATATCAGTCAGTCCGTAGTATTATTCATGCATGTAAACCCTTTGTATTAGCCTACCTCACTCATATACTCAATAATCCAGTTGTACTGATACATTTCCGCTATGGTTTTTTCTTTTCATGTTACATCATAGGTTCAGAGGCACAAGTCCTAGACCAGTAGTAGCAGTTGCATTCAGCATACAGAGTTGCAGTGAGTCCTCTTCATTCGAGGATGCCATTATTTGATTTATTTATTTATTTATTCAGTTCAGTTTTATGGATTTAGTTGGAGACATGTTGCCTCAACTCCTTATTTCAGACAGTACTTAGAGGCTTTTGGATTTACGCTCAGATTTAGCTTTCAGATTCAGTTTTCAGTTGTTTTAGGTATTTTTTGACTATATGGATGTTATATTATTTTAGTTGAACCTTATGGCCTATTATGTATGTAATCCACATTATTATGTATTGAATTGCAGTATACAGGTACAAATATCAATCATAGGTTAGATTGTGGTTCCTCGAGGTCATAAGCACCGTGTAGTATTCTGGTTCAAAAAATTGGGACGTTACAAACTTGTTATCAGAGCCTAAGGTTTAATAGATTCCTAGAAAGTCTGAAAGCCACATCTAGTAGATTCTTGTAAATGGGTGTGTGGCGCACCACATTTATGTACAGGAGGCTATATGATATTTTAGGAACAGTTCCCCTTCTTTCAGTATTTATGTTAGGGTAGTAAACATAATTTCAAGTCAGTCTCTCAGTCTAATCCACTCTACTCTTATTTCAAAAACATGCCTCCAAAGAGAAAAAATCAGCCAGTTCCTCAGCCCGAAGATCCTTTGGGCGAACATGTTTCTTATGCAGAGTTCAGGACCGTATTTACCACCTTTCTCAGTATGTAGATTCCTAGAATAAATGACTAGCAGTCATTCCGGCTAACCCAGTGGCCAATTCAGTAGTAGCTAGGATTCGGGACTTCACCTGAATGAACCCTTTATCCTTCTTTAGGTCTAAGCCAGACGAGGATCCTCAGGAATTCATTGACCAAGTCCAGAAGGTCATTGATATCATGGGAGTCACTTCTTCTCAGAGTGCCGAGTTAGCGACATACCAATTGCAGGATATCGCTCACACTTGGTACAAGTAGTGGTTAGCAGAAAGGTAAGATGATGCAGGTCCTGTTGAGTGAGAAGAATTTATCACAGCTTTATTAGATAGATTCTTTCCCCAAGAGCTGAGAGAGTCCAAAGTTCTTGAGTTCATCAATCTCAAGCAGGGAAATATGACAGTTAGAGAGTATTCTCTTAGATTTACTCAGCTAGCTAAATATGCCCCTTATGTGGTTGCAGACAACAGGGCTAAGCTGAGCAAGTTCGTGTCAGGGGTGAATGATAGCATGGTAAATGAGTGTAGTTCTGCGATGCTGAACAGTGATATGACTTTAGCCAGGATCATGACCCACGCTCAACAGATAGAGGAGCAGAAGGTTAGGACTAAGAAGAGGCAGAACAAGAGAGCAAGAGTAGGCAGTTTTAGTTTTTCTCATCCCAAATCAGAGGGAGAAAATCGTTTGCAGTTTCGTCCTAAGTCACTAGTTCTAGCCCCTTCCTCCGCTAGTGCCCCAGTGCCCAAGTTCAGGTACGGTAACAGAGATAAGGCACCAGTCTCTAAATCTTAGAGTAGTGTTAGCAGTGCCCGAACTTATCCTCTGTGTCAGACCTACGGTAAGCACCATCAGGGTGTGTGCAGAGTGGGTCAAGGCATTTGTTTTGGTTATGGCAAGGCAGGCCACAGAGTTAGGGACTGTCCTCAGCTAGGTCCTCAGGGTCAGCAGAATCGTTTCACAGCCCAGTCCGGTCACCCAAACCAGCAGGGTGCCACTTCCAGTGCTACTAGTTGGCAACGCCCAAATAGACTCTATGCTCTTCAGACCTGACAGGATTAGGAAAATTCTCCTGATGTCATTACTGGTACGTTACAAATTTTCCATATTCATGTTTATTCTTTGCTAGAACCAGGTGCATTTTTGTATTTTTGTCACTCTATACAAAGCAGGCAATTTCGGAATCAGTCCCAAAATTTTAGCAGAGCCCTTTTCAGTATCTACCCCAGTGGGTAAAACTATTATAGCTCAACGAGTATACAAGAACTGCCCAGTTATGATATTTTAGAAATCTACATCAGCAGATTTAGTTGAGTTAGAGATGACTGATTTTGATGTCATTCTCGACATGGATTGGCTTCATTCCTGCTATGCCATAGTCGACTGTAGAAATAGGATAGTTCAATTTCAGTTCCCGAATAAGCCCATCCTAGAGTGGAAGCGTAGCACTTCGTCTTTCAGGGGTCAGCTTGTTTTCTACCTTCGGGCAAGGAAAATAATTTCTAAGGGGTGTGTGTATTATCTCATGCATGTTAAGGATTCCAGTTCCAAATCTCCCAGTCTCAAATTAGTCCCAGTGGTTAATTCAGTTATCTTTCCTAAAGATCTTCTAGCCATTCCTCTCGAAAGGGAAATAGACTTCAGTATAGACCTTCTCCCAGATACTCAGCCTATTTTTATTTCGCCATATAGAATGGCACCATCAGAATTCAAGGAACTGAAAGATTAGTTGAAGGATCTCTTAGATAAGGGATTCATCAGGCCCAATGTATCCCCATAGGGTGCGCCAGTCTTATTCGTGCGCAAGAAAGATGATTCTCTCAGAATATATATTAATTACCGTCAGCTCAATAAATTCACAATCAAGAACAGGTATCCGCTGCCTAGGATAGACGACTTGTTTGACCAACTTTAGGGTGCCAATTATTTCTCCAAGATAGACCTCAGATCAGGCTATCATCAGCTCAGAGTTAGGGAATGTGACATTTTGAAGACAACTTTTTGTACTCGGTATGGTCACTTTAAATTTCTAGTCATGTCCTTTGGTCTTACCAATGCCCCTGCAGCTTTCATGGACTTGATGAACCGGGTGTTCAAGCAGTACTTGGACACATTCGTCATAGATGATATTCTGGTCTATTTTCACACAGAGCGTGATCATTCAGACCATCTCATAATTATTCCTTAGACTCTCAGGGATCACCAGTTATTCGCCAAGTCCAGTAAGTACGAGTTTTGTCTAAGATCATTAGCATTCCTTGGTCATATTGTTTTCGATGAGGGAATTAGAGTAGATCCTCAAAAAACCAAAGCGATAAGAAACTGGCACAGATATCAGGAGTTTCTGGGGTTTGGCTGGCTATTACAGATGGTTTGTCGAGGGATTTTCATCTATTGCATCTCCTATGTACAGATTAACTCGGAAGAAGGTCGAGTTTTAATGGTCAGAACCTTGTGAGAAGAGTCTTCAGGATTTGAAGACTCGACTCACCTCAACTTTAGTTTTAGCACTTCCCGACAGTTCTGATGGATTCGTAGTATATTATGATGCATCCAGAGTTGATTTAGGTTGTGTCCTCATGCAGCATGGTAGAGTCATAGCCTACGCCTCCAGACAGTTAAAGCCCCATGAGAAGAATTATCCTACTTATGACCTTGAGTTAGCTGCAGTTGTCTTTGCCTTAAAGATTTGGAGGCATTATCTATACAGTGTTCATGTAGATGTCTTCACAGATCACAAGAGCCTTAAGTATGTCTTTTCCTAGAAAGATCTCAATCTTCGTTAAAGAAGGTGGTTAGAGCTCTTGAAGGATTATGACATGAGTGTCCTTTATCATCCTGGCAAGGCTAATGTAGTGGCCGACGCACTCAGTAGACTGTCCATGGGTAGTATTTCCCATGTTGAGGATAGTAAAAAGAAATTAGCTCAAGAGATTCATCATCTTGCCAGACTAGATGTTCGCTTAGTCGACTCTTTAGAGGGTGGTGTATGTGTTCAAAGTTGTTCAAAGTCATCTCTAGTTTTTGAGGTAAAAAAGAAGCAAGACAGGAATCCTAGCCTTGCCAATCAAAAAGAGCCAGTTCAGAGTCAGAAAGTAGAGGTTTTCTCCCAAGGGGGAGATGGTGTTCTTTGTTGTCAGGGTCGTTTGTGTGTTACCGGTGTAGATAAATTGAGGCAGTAAATTCTTGCAGAAGCGCATGGTGCGTGATACTCTATTCATCCAGGGGCCACTAAGATATACCGCGACTTGCGGGAGATCTATTGGTGGAGTGGGATGAAGAGGGACGTTGTAGAGTTTGTGGCTAAGTGCTCTACATGTCAGCAGGTTAGGATAGAGCATCAGAAACCTAGTGGTTCCATGCAGGAGTTCACTATTCCTACTTGGAAGTGGGAAAAAGTGAACATGGACTTCGTGATGAGTTTGCCTAAAACACGTCATCAGCATAATTCAGTTTGGGTCATTGTAGACAGAATGACCAAGTCAGCTTATTCCCTTCCAGTTCGCACCTCCTATTCAGTCGAGGATTACACCAAACTCTACATCAGGAACTTGGTCAGATTACACGACGTTCCCTTATCTATTATCTCAGACAGAGGTACCCAGTTTACCTCTCACTTCTGGAAAGCAGTCCAAAAAGGTCTCGATACCCAAGTTCATCTCAGTATAGTATTTCATCCTCAGACAGATGGTCAAGCAGAAAAGACCATTCAGACTCTAGAAGATATGCTAAGGGCATGTGCAATTGATTTCAAGGGAAGATGGGATGACCACTTTCCTTTGATTGAGTTTGCATACAACAAAGCTATCACTCCAGTATACAGATGGCTCCATTCGAAGCTCTCTATGGTATGAGATACAGGTCTCCGATCAGTTGGTTCGAAGTTAGTGAGACCACAGTCATAGGGCCTGACTTAGTATTCAATGCCTTATAGAAAGTTCAGTTGATCAAAAAAAGACTCTGGGCTGCTCAGAGTCGACAGAAGTCTTATGCGGATATTCATAAAAAGGATCTCGAATTTGAGGTCGATGACTATGTCTATCTCAAGATCTCTCCCATAAAGGGAGTGAAAATATTCTGCAAGAAGGGAAAGCTCAGTCCCCGATATGTCGGTCCCTTCAGGATTCTCAGTCGCTTTGGCAAGGTAGCCTATAAGCTCGAATTGCCTTTAGATCTAGCCTCAGTTCATCCAGTCTTCCATGTCTCTTTGCTCAAGAAGTGCATAGGTGACCCAGCAGTTGTAGTCCCTATTCTGAGCATTGACATTCAGAATAGACTCTCTTATAAAGAGATTCCAGTTGAAATCCTCGACTATCAGAGTCGTAGGCTGAGGAACAAAGAAGTCCCTTTAGTCAAGGTTCTTTGGCGGAATCAGTCCATGGAGGGAGCTACATGGGAAGCAGAATTAAATATGCGAACCAAGTACCCTTATCTTTCCCCTATTAATTTAGACTTAGCTCGAGGTAACCATTTTCCTTAAGCTTATTTAGTTACATGTTCAAAATTCCAGTATAGAATTGGTCTCAAGATCAGTGCGTAGCTTATCATGCATTTATGAGTTCAGCTTATCAGTCATGCATCAGATATGCATATTTAGTTGGGTTATATTCAGTTTAGAATTAAATTCAGTCCTAAATCATGTGCCAGTTGAGCATGATCAGTGTATGCATCGTTTATCTTTTCTCCCCTCTCAAGCAGTCATCATTCTAGGACGAATGTTTCCAAGGGGGAGATATTGTAATACCCCAAAAAATTCAAACCAATATTAGAGCCATGTACCAAGCTCATGCACAGTACATCATGGTTATTTTATAGTTTTATGAGTAGGTTAGATGTATATTAAGGCTTCAAATAACTCCTAACTATCAGACGAATCAAAACAATCCTTACCGATTGAATTCTTGAGAAGGATATTGGTATAGTCAACTTCAAATGAGCATATCTCTCATTATACTTGGGATTTTTGAGCTTATAACCTATCAACAGATAGATAATTGAATTATATTTCCAATGATACCAATTTTGCCTAAATCTGATATCAGAGCAAAGAGTTATTCCTATTTTATTCTAGCATGTCATGCTGGAAACAATGAGACGACATTCGTGGTAGCTTACCACATTTGTGACGCCCTACCACGAATGTCATCATCCTTAGGAAAAAACCAGCTCCTAAGTGATGACATTCATGGTAGCTTACCACATTTGTGATGCCCTACCACGAAGGTCGTCGGCCTTAAGTAGAAACCAGCTCCTAAGTGACAACATTCGTGGTAGCTTACCACATTTATGATGCCCTACCACGAAGGTCGTCAGACTTAGGCAGAAAACATCAATTCCAGCTTTCGTGTGACAATATTTTTAACAGCTTACCACATTTTTGATGCCTTGTCACAAATGTCGTCAGCTATGATTTTCAGCAACTGGGAATTTATTTCATAAGGGTATTTTGGTCTTTTCCTTCACCTTCCACGACTTTTAACCCTAAAGAGGCGTAATTTTCTCATTTTTATTTAGTTAAGCATCTTAAAAACCCTCTCTTACACTCTCAACCACAAGATTAGGATTTTCTCTCAAGATCATCTCCTCAAGAGCAAGCCTAAGGAATTCTTCAAGAACCTTCAGAAACATTAGATCTCTTTCAAGATTCAATCACTAAGGTATGCGTAGTGTTCATCTATGGATTCAATTCGTTCATAGATTTAAGTATCATGCTTTTAAATATTATTTTGTAAACTTTTGTGGTGATATATGCATGTACACGTTGATGATTGTCGTTCAAGTTTCAAGATGATATCTAAGGATGATTTTCATGGAATATATGTCATTATTGGTTGAAAATCATGAACTTTGGGTGGGTTGAACTAATGCAAGTATGAAATCCACCTATGCCTTAAAGAATGCATGTAAGGTGTTTGATAAAATGACTACGATGTTAGAAGTTCATATTTACATGATTTCATGATATCTAAATGACAAGTCCATGTTAGCGATACACTTCAATATGAATGCCCATGTTATTTATGTATTCTTATGGTGATAGCATGATGCATGTATGATGATGGAAATATGAATTTTGTGTGAGAATTATATCCATGCTTTCCCTACCATGTTTGAGGTGTTGATTAAATACATGAAGTATACTATCCCCCTAATTATGATATAGCGAATTATGGACTCCAATCTTGTGATCAAGTCATGTCATGTGTGTCAGTTTTCTTCTATCGAGTCCTGGGGGTATTCGTACCCGAAAAACATAGCTGTGTGCCTAGAGCCATGTCATGTTATCACGATAATATCAGTCAAGCTATAATGTATAGAACTCAGTCAGTCATGTGACTTAGGAAACCTCAGAAATCTCATGATCCCAGTTAACTATCAGATAATAGTACTACTCCGTCAGTCAACGGAAGTCAGTTAATCTATCCATGTACATTCAATTGAATCATGTTTAGTCTCTTCAGATGGAAGTAGGAGTTAGCACCGAGTGAACCCAAGGATGGGAACTCACCTGTATATGAGGGTGTGATTCTTAGCAGTCATCCTTGCATTCTAGAACTATGTAGCCAGCATAGGTTGAGACATCGCAGCCTGTTAGATAAGGGTAGATGAGGTGGTTTAACCTGTTATATGAGGGTTCCCACCATTCTCACTAGAGTTACCTATTATATGCGGGTTGCTCACATGTAGTCCTTACCAGAGGCGCGGTATTGACACCCTTCCAGTCAGGGCAGAGATTGGACCCCATCTTAGCCATTATGGCATACATGGGACATGTCGGTTAAACAACTACCTCCCACAGTTTCAGTATCAATGTCAGTAAAAGAACTTAGACATTTTTTCAGATATCAGTATACCAGGACTGTTAGATACGGTCAAATTCAGTTATAGCATGGAACTTAGAGAGATCAACCAGATTCAAGGCTGTCAGATACAATCATCCATATTATCAGAACTACGGTTCCAACCATGTATTAGCGTACAGATTTAGCCATCACGTACTCATGATCTTAGTTACTATGTATGTATGTTTGTACTGTTACGTTCATATCAGTCAGTCAGTAGTATTATTCATGCATGTAAACCCTTTGCATTAGCCTACCTCACTCGTATACTCAGTACTCCAGTTGTACTGATACATTTGCACTATGGTGCTTTCTTTTCATGTTACATCATAGGTTCAGAGGCACGAGTCCCAGACCAGCAATAGCATTCGTATTCAGCATATAGAGTTGCAGTGAGTCCTCTTCATTCGAGGACGACATTATTTGATTTATTCATTTATTTCTTTAGCTCAGTTTTACGAAGTTAGTTGGATACATGTTCCTTCAACTCCTTATTTCAGACAGTACTTAGAGGCTTTCAGATTTACACTTAGATTTAGCTTTCAGATTTAGTTTTCAGTTGTTTTGGGTATTTTCGCCCATATGGATGTTATATTATTTCAGTTGAACCTTTTGGCTTATTGTGCATATTTTCCGCATTGTTATGTCATGAATCACAGTATATAGGTATAGATATCAGTCATGGGTTAACTTGTGGACCCTCGGGGTCATAAGCACCGTGTAGCGTTCTATTTCAGAAAATCGGGTCATTACACAACACCTCCTTTTAGATAATGATATGATCATTGTCAAGATATAGTAACCCAATGAAGGTTAGGGTCAAATTCCAAGGGAACATGTGGTTTGATCGATCTCAGTGGTTACAGTCTATGGGTAAAATAGGAAAGTAAATTAGGAGATTTGTGTGTAGTTGTCTGGAACACAGAATAAAATTGACTTGGTTGAAAATCAGTCTTGAGTGAACACTAGGATTGCGTTTCCCCTGGCATCTCAACTCTGTAGGTTTATGTGTGTTGTTGAACCAACTCAATACCTTGCATACAGAATCGATAAGTTATGTACCTCCTAAAGTTTTTTGGACGAGCAGGAGGATTTCCCCTTATACTTATTGAGTCTCAGAATGTCGCATTACTAACCCTTACCCTAGTCCCAGTTAACTATCACATTTGAGTCTTACGTTATTAGATGAAGGCTAATAGTCGTTCGCATATACTGTTGTATTGCAATGGATTAACTATTAACTCCCCAAATTATTGTTGTCTTTATCTTTTCTAGTTACTACCCCTTTGTTAAAGCAAGTAGCAATATCTAGGCGGGATCCTAATGTGTGCACCCATTAAGAAATCAATCATACCGAAGTTAAAGCAATGTATGCCATAGGTATTCCCTCAACAATCGCACTTTCCCTACTTTGTTAATTTGCCAGGGTTTCCACAAACCTAGCTATGGGTTTTAGCCGCTCATGATTGTGAAGAAATCCATAGCAATCATGTTTGAAAGTAAAGATGAAATCACAAAGATAAGATGAAAGAAAACCCACAATCGTAAACGGAATAATCAATCAAAGTTAATATAATGGAATCCCAAGATAAAAGATGGATCTTAAAATCAAAATATGTTTCTAAGTCTTAAAAGTGTCAACTCTCTATCTTTCATATATCTCTTACTAAAAAGTACATAAAAAGGTATTTTACAAGAGAAAACCCTAAAAACTAAGCCCGAATGAAATAAGAGAAAACTGGGTCGGTGGCCACCTACTCCCTACACCTGCAGTCTGGCAGGGCGCAGTTACTACCTGCGGCCCAGACACAGGGCTCAGGTAGTGGGATCAAAAATCCTGCAATGTTTAGCTCTCGGGATTTTGAATTTCTGGCACCTGCTTTGTGTACATGCGGTCCGTATGTCCTACTTGCATCCACATGTTGACTTGGTAGGTGCCAAGTGTTAGTTTTTCAGCTCTTCTTCGATTCTCGAGCATGTATTAATCACGATCAAGCTGAAAAACATCCCAATCATCCATAATCGCTCCAAAAGTAACCAAAAATGCCCTTTTTACTATTTTCACAAACCTGTCATCCAAATCATGGTTTTATGCAAAACATACCCAAAACAGATCAAATCTAATAAAAAGCCCTCAAAAACTTGCATATTTTCCTCGTTTTAAGCATCGAAAGTGCTATATTTCTATAGCACATCAATACTATGTTGGGAAAAGGAACCGAGTTTAACATGCATTTAAAACCTTAACCTAGGTTGTGTAGCTTTGTTGTCCTAAAACCATTTAGGGCTATATGGGTTCAGCTCCCCCTGTTGAAAGGATCCAGTGCGTGAAGCCGCATGACTAGAAAAAAGAACCTGGTATGACTAGTACTTCCCCTAAATATAAAGTGTGACATCATGCACAGGTCACCAAGACCAAACCTTACATCGGCAAATCACCAAGACCAAACCTCACATCGACAAATATGAGTTTCCAGTTTTAGTCCCCCCGGAACCTCCACCTTCCATGACTTTTCTACACCTCCTCTTTAAGACTATATTAAAATCATTTACACAATCCAACCATTTATCAAGGAGTCTTTTGTTAGGCATTAACCATTGGTATCATCATACCAAAATTAGAGCTTGCAAGTCTATCCATTTATGTGATACCGAAGTCATTAAATCAATTTGACTCTAAAATTTTCAATTTAAACCAAGAACATGGCCACCAAGGCCTTTCCAAATATTTTAAAACCATTCAAACCAATTTAGGTTTCATTAACTTTTTATACAATGCAAAGATTTCAATAATAGTCAAACTATGTGAAAAAAAACATTCTCATTGGCATTTTAACAAACATATTGAAGCATATAATTTCTAAAAGCCAAACCAAATATCAATTGATCATTCCCATGCAACCACATGTTCAAATCATAATTATAACATGAAAAATCATAAGAAAACATGGGAAAATATTATCCAATCAAGAACAACCAAAACTCCCAGCATCTATTTCACAATCAAAATAATACCACAATAATACCACGAAAAACCATTCATTAAAATATGTTTTTAGTTGAACTAACAATGAGGAAGGAGTAACATGCCTTAGACACCAAGGAAGATGGAGAGAAACCAACCTTGAAAGCCTTAATTGATCCCTTTGAAGAAACCCTAGCCTTTTCTTGACCCAAGAGCTTAAGAGAGATTTGAGAGAGTTTAAAGAGTGTATAATTTAGAATAATAGGTTAATAAAGTTCCAAAAGGTGTTTTATGTCGTGGGGTTAAAAAGAGTTAAGAGGGGAAATATTCAAAATACCCTCAACTTAAACTATAAAAATCTCACAGGTGGGTACGAGTTGACCCTCCAACTCGTCACCACATCATACGACTGGTACCATCCAATCGTAACCAGAATAGAAAATTGGACACCCACATACTGCTCATCATATGACTTCATTACCCCAACTCGTGACCTGATCATACGACTCATATGGTCCAGTCGTACTCAAGATAACATCAAAAAGGGTTGGACACTGGACTACATACAATTAGACTATATCACTTGTACCTTATCTTCACGATTCTTAGTAAGCCACTCGTACTCAGAGCCAAGTCAAGTCACTAAGTTTCAGATTAAGTGAAGGATCAACCCAGCGACCCTTCACCAAACCATACGATCCGTACCCACCAACTCATAACCACAACAGAAACTCAACCACCAAATACTGGACACCTTACGAGTTGGGTCACCTAACCCGTACCCACATCATATGACTCGTATGGTGAGTCATTTCAAGGACAGTGAGCTCAAAGCTTCGAAAATTTTCAAGAGCCAAAACCTAGGGTGTTTCATGTTCACTCAAAGTAGATATATGGGAGATGTTTGAAATTGCTTCTGTTGCTACTCATACAGTGAATGCATTTATCCACTAATAATGATAATAATTTTTTTTAATTTGTCCAAAATTTTATGTAACTAATGATGTTTTAGTTGCTTGATTTATAAATATGTAGCATAGCAGTGAGAGAGGCATGTGAATTTGATCATATTGGGGTCAAAAGTTACTATAGGTGTATTCTCGTGGCTGAAGCTTTTTATTTACGTTTTTTTATTTGTGATTTGTTAAAATTAAGCATGTATTAAAATAAATTGGGAAGTAAGTTACTTTTATATTTTAATTTTGCTCATATTTCTTATACATGTATTGTCTAAAGCTTATGAGAATTTACCATGCCATTATTTTTTTTTAATCCTTTTTTGTTGTTTAGTGTTAAAATTTGTTTTAGATTTACAACCAAAACAATATATTCATGGTACGTAGAATGTACACATATTTAATTCTTTAAATTCTATAAACAAAAAGTCATTGTGATATTCTACTTTTACATACATGTCTTCCATGAGGGTGAAATCTAAGTGACCTGAAAGAGGTGGTGGTAAAGCAATAGTAACAGCGAGTAAACTTTTTAACGTGTATGTTTTATGCAAATCATCATTCCTAATGAAAAGGCATCATTTTCACCTCATACTATACAAGAAAAGTCTAAGCCACACCTAAATTATATAAGTGACCTATTACACACCTTAACTATATAAAAGTGATATTATTACCTCCACGCGACCCCCATTCTAAGGCGCGTGTGTTACACTTATTTTAGGCGCGTCCAGCCTATTAAATAACAAAAGTAAACGGCTAAAAACATTAAGGGAAAGGACATCGTTTCCACCCCAAACTATAGCCGAAAAGTCGAATCCACACCTAAACTATATAAGTGACCTATTACACACCTTAACTATAAAAAAGTGATAATTTTTACTGACGTGGTGCTGACGTGGCAGCGTGTGTAAAACACTACACCATATGCAAGTGGTGGTAGCCTGACAGGGTGTAAATAGTTTCACTTTTTTATAGTTTAGGTGTGTAATAGGTCACTAATATAGTTTAGGTGTGGCGTCGACTTTTCGGGTATAGTTTGAGATGGAAACGATATCTTTTCCCTTTGATATTGCATTTCAATATGTGAGATGCTTCTTGTATTCTTCTGTCTTACTTAACAAATCGGTATATTTTTATTACTTATTTGAGATGCTCAAATTTTCTTCCTTAATATATTCTTATTACGCAGACATACTACTTTATCATTTAGAATCTACAACACATATTAATAACTCTTTTTTGATATTCATCTAAATAAAGAGAGCTTTAATGTTGCAATCCAACTCAACAAGTTAAATTTAAAGGAACACATGAACATGATCTATAAATTATTCTCTATGATCATAATTTATGTATAGTATTAATTATAAGATAAAACATAATAAAATTTGTATAATTTTATTAACTGACGTAAAACAGACGTGCAAAGCACGTAAACCGAAGTAGTAACATAAAAAATGTGGTAGCTAGTTGTGAACCATCCTTAAATTCTTTTCTATTTTTTTGGTTGAATTTATGATTGACTAACTACTTGCAATGAGTTGGCGGAGTTAAACTAGCTCAAGGATGGTCAATTCGATCTGCTTATCAGAAAATTACACTTGTCCATAGGTGAGATTCTACTTTTGTCTTATATATAGTGATTGTTCAATTCATCAACACACTAAAAACTTCTAGCAAACATTGAAAAAAAGGGTTCAAAAATGTCTTGCGTCATTAAGTTCTTTTCGTGGCATTTTGCATTTTTTGATCCTCTCCTCTCCAATCCTGTTTTCGCCTCTCCAATCTTGTTTCCGCCTCTTCCTCGAAGTTGCAATCAAGAAATTAAATTTGAACATGATGTGTAGGGTGTATCATTATAATACCGAGATAAAGAGGAGTAATTAAGATCCAACGAGACCCTTGTGCCGAGCATATGTAATTATTGATAGGAAAACGGATGCAGAAGCAATTCCAGCAAGCATGACAACCTGCAATATTAATGCGTTACATTAAAAAAAAATTGACATAAGAGTTCAACTTGTGTATAAAAGGAAGCATCCCGCATTCACAAGGGACCGGAGAAGGGTCGCACCCCTAGAGGATCTGATACATAGGCAGCACACCCTGACATGCATCAGTAGTGGCTGATTCTATGGCTCGAACCCGTGACCTATAAGGTCAAACAGTGACAACTTACAACTTTACTGTTATTCCGAGGCTTCCCTTCAAGAGTTTAACTTCTATATATTGATGAATTAAATTCTTGATATAATTTATTTGGTCGAGTATTCGCACCCATTTAAAAAGGTAACCATGGTCATTCTTCCATGGATGTGGAATATTCATTCCAAAAATTGCAGCCACCAAGGAGTACACAGTCAAACAAACTGTACCAGAACTCAGGAACAGCTCCAACTGCAGTGTCAATCAAAACAAATAGCTATTCATTTGCCAATATACAAGTCCACAAGTAACGGATTTAAATAGGATAATACGTTTCAACAGATCATATGAGTAGTATTGTCTATATCGAGTGGAATGGATCCAGTAATAGTCTGATATTAACAAGATGTAACAAGTTTCAACATACCTGGATCAGCTGATTTCGATGATTGTCCAGCTGCGCACAAGAAGGAATCCTACTGTTTAGTTTTGTATAGAGTTCCTAAAGCTAGAAGCTTTTAATATTAGAGAACAAGAATGAGTAACCTGAATATTGATGTAATCCTCGGTGTCATCAATATATTCGCGCAACTGGATACAGGAACACCGGCATCACTTTTTAATTAGTTCTGAAAGAGAAATTCAGTATTTCATTTTGTGTATCATCTGCTCTATTCACTTTCTTACCGTGGTCAATTTGTTCATCGTGCTTTCAATTTGCACAAAGTAAGCCTGCAAAAGCATGCAGCCGTTCAACAACACACATCCAGGGATTAATTATGCCAAGTGTGTAAGTTGCTGATATTACCAACCTCAAGCAACATCTCAAGCTCCTCAACATCAGTCTCCTCATGAGTTATACCACTGATCCTGCTTGCTCTGGATAATAACTTTGAGCCTACTGTTGAAGAATCAGGGGACCAGTAAGGTGCCACCTGGCCACTCAGGGGGGATGAAACTCTGGCAGATAATTTTCTTGAGAGGTAAAGGTCAGCCATGTCATCGTCATCTTCAAGAAGTTGTTCAAGATCATCCCTGACCTAGAAATTGACATAATTTAGATTCACTTAGGTTAATTAAACTTGTCGAAAGGAAAACATAGGTTTACAGCTGCCCATTTTTCAGCTATAGATAAACTCAATCTGGTTCCTCAGGGACACCAAATTTTTAGTCCACGAACCGACACATAGACCAGAACATATTGGTACGTTTCAGGGCATAACATGAGAAGAAAAAGAGACATACTTTCTGAACCCGACTGGTCAACCTAGTCATTGCACTCTTCAATTTGCGCACTCTATCCAGGTTACGACTACTAATCTGCAAATTAGCAAAATTGTTTCATAAATAAAGAGAAAAGGTTCTTGGGAAACAAATGATCTATACACTCAATAGAAGAATAATGATGTGTATATTGCAGGAGAACATTTGAGAGAACAATATATGCCCAGCATAGACATGTCATAACCAAAATGCGATCCAGTAAATTAACTAATCAATGGTTTCGTTAATTGTGCTTGGGATGAAACCAATAGTTGACACTTTGTCAATTCAATTTATATTGCCTCCTGTTAAGATGAAACTAATCTTGGCTGATGAAGATGGTGAGGTGGATTGGTGATATAACCGAATGGTACCATAAGTCTATAGCCTGGCATAATTCTTACATTCGACCTTATTCTGTCGTAAGATAAATACAAATCCTCAGATTGCAAGTTCTTGCCATGAAACTTCATTAATCCATCCATCAGTAACAAGTGAATGTTTCCCTTTCCCACAAAGACTGTTATTCCCTCTTTTATGGATGATAATATTTCTAAGAACTTCAACGTAGATGAAGTCCAGTTATTTTTTATCCTTTACATCCCTTCTCACTTTCAAGGCAGAGACAAGTAGGAAAAAGCTAAAAGTAGAGCTTCAACGTAAACCTTCCACTGATGATAGTGCTTCAACGTAGACCTTCCACTGATGAACTTTGTTCTATTTTAATCCTTTGGAAAAGGAAGGTGCTAACCACTGCTTTTGGAAGGAAACAATGACCAAATCATCATATATAACATGTTAACCTATCGAACAAAAGAAACTTGTTGGAGATTGTGGCAAGTAGATATGACTTTCAAGAGCAGCAGACACGGCGGCTGATTAACGATAACTAGAACAACTCAATGCAAAATAATCAAGATAATCTTATATCAAACAAATTTTATCTACTATTTAGGTAGACTATGTTAAGACGATTTAACCAGGTTTCAAACGATTACCACTCTTTTTCAGATTACTAAGACATAGTTTACGTAGTTAGTTTAAGCATTTAAGTGACCTTAAATATATTGTCCCTGTAACGTATTTGGCCTACTATCTTACCTTGGAGGTGAGCTCATCTAAAGCAGGGTAAGCAGCCGTCTCCAGTTCTCGTGTCTGAGTGTCAAGATAACTGCATACTCCTTCTAGTGCTACTTCTAAAGCTCGAAATTCAAATGGAAACTCTGTATCATTTCCACAAACAACACTAGTTAATAGGTACTGAAGATACGTAATCCTGTTGCTTGTGTAGAAAGAAAACATAGTAATCAACTCATTAATGATAACAAAAAACAAAAGAACACATAGTAATCAACGATACACAAATTAACGATAACAAAAAACAAGAAAAACAAAAGAAGGTTAAGAAAAATAATTAACGAGTTCATGAAGTGCACACCAATTGGTTCATCAGTTTGCATTTCATTTTGTGTCCCATTAACAACAGGATGGTCATCATCTTCACCTTCTCCTAAGCCAATAGCAGGCAGTGGCAATCTTCTTTGAAGTTCTTCAACAACAGGAAGAACATTATCATCCAGTGGGTCACGAAGCAATACCTACCTCAATCAAATAAAGCACACACAATGGGATATACATTTATTAAGCAAAAACCAAGAAAGCTATAAAGTGACAGCCGATGATCATATATTTCCAATGAACTTATCTTCAACACCCTCATTTGGTAGAGTATACCAGAATAATACAGAATAGAGTATATTGATAATGTTGAGATTAATATTGCAAGGATTAGTTATGCTAGATTTATTTTTTATCCATTGTTTGGTTTGTTGTATTAAGGACAGTTCTCTCTTTGGCCATACTTATCCATGTATTAATAACCCTTACCACGATTTGCTATGTATTAGTTATACACCTGTAATACTACATAGTCCTATCAGACAAAAGATTAAATAAAATTGTGAATAATACTTATATAAATCGTTTGGTAGAGTGTATTAGGAGAAATACTCTATACATTATGAATGATATAATTTAGCATTATGTTTGATGTGATTTTGGACCTATGTATAATACATGTATTAGTTATACACGCTGTTCGGTATTATAGGGTATTATAGGGTGTATAACTAATATCTTCCATTTCGTGGTATTAGTAATACATACGACTTAATACCATGGGACCACTATATGTAAAGACAAAAATATCCCTCAAATCCTTTTAAGCATTTTTTTAATTTTCTTTGTTTTATGTTTTATACTTGTACTAGTAAATTTATTTAAATAAATTGACTTACAAATTTTATTATTTAAAGAGAGTTGTCCATTACTAAATAAAATTCAATATCAATCGATGCAATATTTGAAATGTGAGTTGTTTGACATTTACTAATTGAAAAAGAAAATATATGAGCACATGACATTTGTGATCATAGTTGTTATATATGTGATTTTCTGATTATTTGTATTTTGAACAATTTATAAAATTGCAGACATATTAAAACTACAACTTGCAGTTTTTATGTGTAAAAGTTTATGATTTATTTGGGTTTACTATCGTTAACAGTCTTTTCGATTTTAAAAATAGATGATCTATCTTTTCAATTGAAATTTGACGTTTCATGAGTGAATCAATTTATTAAGATGACAATTATTTATCCTCAGATAATTAAGTGAGAATATCCAAAAAATAATAATTTAAGAATAAATAAAAAAACTTTGAAAAGAAAAACACAAAAATATAGAATATGGAAGATATTTTTGTAAACAAACAATACTTTCAAAGAAGTATAGCAATACATATTATTTTTAATAATCAAACCAAATACTAGATAAAAAATAAGTCCATCATTAGTATTTCCAACATTACTAATATACCTTATTCATCACTATTTTTGTACACTATCAAATGTTTTATCTAATACATCCTACGAAATACCCGTAACTGTGTAAAAGAAAATTTTACACTGTTACATCATTCGGAAATAAGTGAAACTAGTAACCTGGAAAATACAACAGGTATACCTCCTATAACAACATAAATTATGCAGATAGTCTAAAATTACATTTGATTTCATCACCCTCTCAAATTCCAGTATGCAATGTACAAAGCAATAGAAAATTACCTCTTCTGTAGTAATAATTGCTTTGATATGCTGCAGGGAAAAAATAACCAAGACAAAAGCACAATAATTAGAGTTCTTGCCAAGAATTTAACTTAATAAAATAATAGCTATTAATACAGTGACCATGAAAAAATCTAATTAACTCTAACGAAAACAGAAAATCAGCAAGGTAATTAAGTGCACCTCCAAATTGAGCACAATAGCCTTTTCTCTGCCAAGTATAGCAGAAGGATAAGAAAGCAAAGGATCAAGAATACGAAGATCTCTAGCATGTATTGAAACTCTTTTCATAATAGCATACTTATCTAAATCCAATATACTAGTCTGCCCCTTATTGTCCACCAATATCCAACTTCTTGATACCCCTGTTTTCATCTTCCACAGTTACAAAAGAAAAAAAAAGAAAATTGAATTTGGGAACCTGATTACTGAATTTGCTAGAAAATTATTGTGTGGTACTACTCAAAGAAAGAAATAAAAATATGTCAAGAGGGGAAATTTGAAAGGTAGGGGAAAAGGGGAAATGGTGCTAGATGTTGGTAATAGGAAGGTGAAATGTAGAAACAATATTGTTCTTACTGCTACAACAAGTAAAGTTAGTTTTTGCATGGTTGTATTTTTTTGGCCGATTGCGAGGGCGGTTAACAAGCAAAAACTTACACAAACAGAGAAGTACGGTGTATCATCTGTCCATCTTTAGATCCTATCTTACGAACTAATTATTGTCTTAAGGTGTCTTTGTTTTGGTACGAAAGAAAGTTGAAAATATTTTCTCATTAAATGAGTTATTTATTAAGCTTTTTTTGATATTTGATAAACAAAAGGGTGAATTGAAAAAATCTTTATACATAATCTAGATAAAATATCATTGAGTTTAGCATTGGGATGGAGGCTATATGTTAGTGCTAGGATGGGTAAAAGCAGAGGCGGATCGAAGATTCGAAAGCTTCGGATACACCTTATTTTGAACAATAACGTATATTCCGTATGATATTTTAGGATAGTGGAATCAATATTCAAAAAGTAAACTATAATTATATATATCTAACAAGTATTAATATTATATGAAGGCTTGTTTAGTTGGTATTGTCAAGTATTTTGTAAAGAAGAGAGGTCAAGGGTTCTATTTTTCATATCCACACTATGTTATTTTTTTAAGAGAAAATAGACAAGTGCTAAAAATCATTGTAGAAATATAGTGCAGGTTTCGAACCCGCATTGTTGGGAGTTAAACCAAACAATTTCAACCACTTACGCCACTAGTCCCTTTGATATTGTGGGTGCCAAGCATAATATTTACACATTAACTAATACATATACACATAAATATACAGAGTTTCATTCGAGAAATGCGGGTGCCGTACCACCCATACCTTCTACGTAGATCCGCTCCCGGATAAAAGGATGGATACATAATATTTAACAATTTGTGAAACTTAGAGAGGGGTTTGATCATGAAAATTTATTATTATTTTTTTAAGTTGAACTTTAAAAAATACTTTGTTCATAAAATTTTGAAAATTTTCAAAATTCAATTTGAAGTTAAATTTCAAAATTATCAAGAATTTGAAGAAAAAAACAAAAAGTTATTTTTACTCTAAATTACTCACAAAAATTCAAACAAAACTTCAATTTATATCATGACCAAATACAACTCTAATTTTTAAATATTATTTTTCACTTTCAAAACTAAAATCTATTTTTTTTTTTTCAGATTTTGAATGAAGCACGTCCAAATGCCTACTTAATTTTTCTTACTCTCACTAAAATTGTTTTCTCACCTTTTTCATAAATAAAATTAAGTATCATTTAAATATGAGAAAATTGAAAATATCTTTTCGATTTTTTTCTTTTTTACGAAACGCACTCTATAAAGTTTTTAATTTTCACGGTGGTATTATTTATAATTTATAATCTATATCTATAATATATTAAAAGTGTGAAGATCCTTAGAAAAGTGATTCAAATTTTTTGCGCTTCATTAAAACATTCCGCAATAGACAAAATTATCTTTTCACTTAATTTCTCCAATTATTAATTAATTATTAAAGAATTAAGGAATTCTAAAATATATGGTAAAAATTAAAATATAAAATAAGAGATATTAGGAGAACTAACAATTAATGAATTCTAAAATATATGATAAGAAATTATATTTTCTTTATTAATTTTTGTTGTCTTTCCTTTCCTTTTAGGTTTACTATTTTATATAGAAATATAGGGAAAACATACGCTTCACCAATCTACCTTTTCCTTCTTTCGTTGAAATTGCCTTCCTCCTTTTTTTTTTAATGATTTCTTTATGTTTCTGCTATGAAGAGATGTTTTGAAAACACCTATTGTTTGATTTTGATCTGTCTTATGATGATAGATTAAATTATCTTAATGAATTTCAGTGAGATTTAATTATCAATTCTGTTAATGATGCTAAGCTTTTGCCATTTCATTATTTAATTTTTCTCATGAGGACTTATTTTTTATTTATTTAAATTACTTATTTTCTAATAACGTAATTATATTTTGATTTATGATGCAGTGCATGCATGAATCGCATAATTCGTGAATTTTGATACAGAGGAAGGGGCAAAGGTTCAGATTCCTTCAACTTATTTGATATAAAGCCACATTACAAGAATGAGTATGGATGGAGCTTAGCCTTGGATCAATCTGAGTATCCTCAATCGAAACACTCTGACATTGACATTTAAATTATCAATATTTCAACGGTAACTTACCTACAAAATACACCATAATATTGTAAATGATGATGTTTGATTCATGAATTTTTTGGTTAAACAAGATAAAAAACATGATTATTGAAGATGATATTTTAATTTGAAAAATATAAGTTTTAGATTTTTATAATATAATCATATTTAAATTTAATTCACACTTATTTTACGTTTTCTCTTTTTATTTTAACATTAGTTTAGGTGTAAGAGCCTTGCGCGTATACCTCACTTTAGTGAGTCCAAACACTACATTAAATAGGATATTTATTTAAATAGTAAAAATAAATGTAACAATTAAATTTAATACTTTTTGAGTATGTAAAGATGGAGAATTTATTTATTAAACCTAATCTTTACCAAAAATATTTTTAAAAGTCGATCGACATTCATCTACCATTTGTAAGTTGCAACAAAACAATACAACAATAGAGACACAAAATAATACACTTAAATCTAATCTTTACATACAAAATTTTTTGTCAAAGTTGTCTGACACTCATCTATCACCTGTAAACAGTAACAAAATAATACGGTAATAGAGATATCAAAATAATACAACTAAACCTAACCTTTACATAAAAATTTTTTTCAAAACTAACCAGCATTTATCTATCACCTGTAAACTGCAACAAAATAATACGATAAAAGTGGTATCAAAATAATACAATTAAACTTAAATTTTACACACGAAAATTTCTCAAACCTGATTGAGATTCATCTATGAACTGTAAACTACCACAAAATAACAAACTAATAGAGATATTACGATAATACAATTAAACTTAACCTTTACCTAAGAAAAATTTTCAAAGCCGACCCACATTCATCTAGAATATGTAAATTAAAATAAAACAATAAGATAATAAAGATATCAAAACAATACAATTAAACCTAACCTTTACACAAGAAATTCTTCAAAGTCAACCGACATTCATCTACGACCTGTAAACTATAAAAAAAATATATATATAACAGTGATCACAAAGTTTCGATTTTGATCAAACTAATTCTTGTCTGAGCGAAAATTTTGACTTTAAAGAATGATTTTAAATGAAAACAAAAAAAAATAAAAAATAAATAAATATATA